>NW_019416497.1:228178-316103 GCF_000390285.2 Anoplophora glabripennis | reverse complement strand
TATATATATATACTATAACCAAATAAAAAAGAATTATAAGAACGTAGATGCAAGATAATAAAGGCTATTATTATTTTTTAAATTATTATCATTCTTTTTCATATTTTCTAGTAGATGAATTAATTGAAAAAACATAGAAAAGTAACACGTCTTTTTTCTTTTTTAAAATATATATTTTGTAGTTAAATATCTTTCGCATACCTAGATTTTTGGTACTGAAGAACATTGTTGGACTTGATTGATATAATTGACTTGATATAATTTTTTGAAAAATATTTGAATTAGTTTGAATCAGACCTTAAGATACCTTAAGATAAAGTAGAGAGAAACGTACATTGTAAACTCTTATAGCTGTTTTACACTGACAATTTATTGATCAATTAATTCATTAAGTCGCTTCATCAAGAAATTGGACAAGTGTAATGCACCAAATCTGCTGTCAAATAACTTCATGAATTTATTAATCAAGTTCTTGACGAATTAGGACATGTTCTAATTTTCGTCAATTTCTTCGTGAAGTTCAGAAGTACCAACTCAACAGATTTCCAGCCTCAGATCAGTAATGAGGTTATGTTATTGGAATATGTAAATAACTGTGTGGCGTCGTACTAGTTTTGCATTGTTTTTACTGATTTGTTACTTACAAACACTAATATTTATATAATATGTGTCAAAACGGTACCGCTACTACAATTATGAGTGAAAAGGTGACATTTTTGAAATTTATTTGCTTCTTTGATTCGTTGGTAGAACTGATTCATATGTCAAAAAACTTGACAAAGTCTGTAGCAGTGTAAAACCACACTGTTTACCAATAAATTCGTGAATTAATTCATGAAGAACTTCGTCAATTCATTCATCAATAATTGTCAATGTAAAACAGCTATTAGAAAAACATCATAATATTAATTGAATAAAATACAGAATACATATTATAAATAACACAGCCACACAAAAAAATGTTTTTCGAGTCTGAAGGTCAGAGTATGTCTACTACATGTTTTCGGGGTCGTTAAATCCCAATTAGTGATCCATTTAACCCCATCACGTCAGATTTTACCGAGAACCCCATACCACCTCATAACCCAAGCTCCCAAGTCCTATTACACACAACGGTCCTGTAAAGGGAGCTGTGCACCCACAATAACCCCCATAATCCTATACATTCAACCTCAAACCTCCTAACCAATAACCACGTTACTCATATCTGTAGGTGTCTGGTATCTCGGGTACTTAAAATTAATACCCATATTTCTTGTCACAAAAAATTTGCCAGACGAAATGGAAAATGGAAACCTTTTGCCCAAAAGAAAATTCGTAAAAATATATTAAAGTTTAAATGATTTATTTTTGTCTGGCATTTTGAATTTAAAATGGTGCCTGGTAGAAGTTTGTACAATTAAAATCAACCGAGATATGTCAATTTAACCAACTTTTTTCTTTTTATAAAATTTTTATTACTTTATTACGGTATTATTTTGTCTAATAAATTTATTTTTGTGCATGTGAAAGTTAAAATAAGTTTCTAGGTGATTGGATATTATTATTTATTTATTTAAACAACAATTAATCATATTTATCTTGTAAACCAGCTTGCATTTGAATATGGCATTGCATATACCTAAATTAACTCAGAAAAAAGTTATAAGACGAAAATCGTTAAAAAGTAGCCTTGATCCAATGTATCTCGGTTTCTTTTAGTTGTAGGTACTTCTATAAAGGCTTATTTTAAAGGAAAAAACATTAACTTTTTTTCTGTGAAGCAATGCCTATACCTAACTCCTCTCAGAAAAAAGTTGTAGGCCAAAAACCAAAAAGGAAAAAAACGCATTTTTTCGGGTTTTTTTTACTCGTTTTTTTGGGCATATTTTTGTTAAAAATAATTTTTTTTGACTTTAGAAGGTCTCATTTCGATTGGAAATTTAACTTGCTACAACTTTTCTGATGACAACTATTTAGAAAAAATTAATAGTTTTCGAGTAAAACTCAAAAAACTGAAAATACCACCTTTTTACTTCGTTCTCAAAAACGCACCCCTTTAAAAGGTAGCACTCCGCGGTTTTATCAATTTTTATGGTCAATTGAACATATCAAACAATAAAATTTCTGTTATGTTGCAGTTCCTTTGTATCCTCTTTTTTTTTTGACATAGTCAATAGCCTATATAAGCACTTTTTATTTATTTGAAGTTCATGTTTTGAATAATATTCTCCTACAATTTTATTTCTTAATTCAAATATGATTTAAAATGTGATTTTTTTTAATTTACGGAGCTTTTCCTATTTTCCAACTTTTTTTGGCTAGGTAAGTGACAGCATCAGATTCAGTAGGAAATTTTACGTCGGAAATATGTAGTATCTTGAGTATGTTTCCCGAGTAATTACAGCTTATAATATAAAGGAAAAAAGTCGAAAAAAAAATGAGAAATTGTATTTTTTTACAACTTTATTTATTTATATATTTTCGAACAACTTGTCTGGCATTTTTAATTTGAGTTTGTAAATGTATTTTTTATTAAAAAATGAATTTCCAGACAAAAAAAGACTGAAGTTTTCATTAATTTTTTTACAACTATTTAAATTAATTTATTTTTTTTTTAATTTTCGAACAACCCAACTTGTCTGGCGTTTTAAACTGAAGTATAAATATGTATTTTCAATAGAAATGCAAAATGTCAGACAAAAATAAATCGCTTAAATTAGAAAAAAAAAAGAAATCCAAGTTTTCGTTAATTTTTTTGTAACTTTTTAATTCATTTATACATTTTCGAACAGCTGAACTTGTCTGGTATTTGTATGTTGTGTTTATACGCGCATTTCTAATTGAAATTCAAATTTCCAGACAAAAATAAATTATTGAAATTTTTATAAATTTTCACGCCTTTTTTATTTATTTATAAATTTTCGAACCGGCCAATTTGTCTGGCATTGAAGCATTTTATAATACCGCAATGGCCCTAAAATGTTAAAAATATTTTCACATAATTTTCCGCAGCGATACTCGACTCCGAATATTGGAAACCGTCTGGCAATTTATTTTTATCATTTTCATAACAAAAATTTTCACTGTTTAGATTGCCAGTAAACGGTCAATTTTCCAAATTTTCGAACACGGAGCGGCCCTTAAAACCACCCTTATTTTCATTAACTAACTTACCTTTTTCAGATCTCAAAATGCCAGACATTTTTCAATTACGCCATACCCATGTGCGCTAGCTCACGGTCTATTAGGTTATGAGGTGATATGGGGTTATCGGTGAAACTTGACGTGTTAGGGTTAAATGGATCACGGATTCGGATTCAACGACCTTCAGATTCGAAAAATTTTTTTTGTGTGGCTGTGCAATTTAAAAACAATAATATTGGAACGCTGGATTTTGTTAGTACCTAGGTACGCAAATATTAGTAAAATTGTAAGTGAAAATTCATGCTTTCGGGAATACTGTTAGCCAATAATTAGTTAATATTGTTAACATCAGTGAGGACATGTAGTAATCTGAATTTCATTAGTAATAGTATTATTGAGTCTCTAATGTTTTTATGAACGTTCGTATAAACATTATTCGTAAACATTGTTAGCCAACACTGTTCGGGGTAGTATGGACCCTGCGTTTCACAACGTGTAAAATAAATAAGAATAAAATAATCATGTGTATTTGTAAGCAACTTCAATAATAACAAAACAAAACAATCATATGAACAGACAATTTGTTTTGGTTCCTGTTTACTTTTACTATTGCTTCATTTCTTGGTAAAAAAGAAGCGTCATAGTTATAGAACAAAGTAATGAATGAATCAAAGGATATCCCAGCACGTTGAAGTCAGTGTGTAAAAGAGAAACGTCGATTCTTATGAATTTATAAATCTGTATAGATTGCGGGATTATTTTTTTTGTTTTCATCTTATTTATAGCTTCCCATCCCTGGTGATGCCAATTACGGTAGATAATGTTAATAGATAACGTTGATAGACTGGGTAAACCTGAACTTGACCGCATCCCGATAATTGACGGTATTAAGGAGACGTGATTAATTTAGTCAGAACCGGCTTCAGGGGAAAGAGATGGAGAATATTAAAGAGAAAATAGAGAAACGTATCGGTATAGAAATTAATAAACTTAGTCTTCATTAAATAATTATTATTTCAGGTAAGAATAATAATTAGTTAAGAAGATGATGCACCCTCATGCATTTCTCAAGAAACCCGAAAGTGAATCAGAATAATTGTAACTTGACATATTTACTTAGAAAAATTAACTTAATGAAAGATATATGGATCTGAGATTTCTAAAACGTTATCTGCAGGTTTGTTTGTTGTATATGTATATTTGTGTTGTTGGATTATAAAATTTCTAATATCTAATATTTATTTAATTGAAGGTAAGTATCCACTGAATTTGGATGTAAAAACTTCAACTAGTGAAGGTCATACCGATAATTACTATACTTATATAAAAATTCCAGAAAATTTCTTTATTTCCTTTTGACTTTTTTTATTTAACTGGGTATTTTTGTCATAATGAAAATAAAAAAATTAATAAATAATCCTTTGCGGGAAAAAGATCAAAGGGTTGATTTTATAATTTTAGTTTTTCCTAACTAAAAATATCACACTGAAGAAGGACACAATATCACTAAAACACACCGCATGGTTTACATTTCGAAAAACTCTCTGTTTTTGTTTTCAAAACTTTAATTATAAAATTGACATAAATATAAAAGTCAAATATGACAGTTTCTTTGTTTCCTTTATCTACTTTAGGGGTTATCTACATTCTCATTGAGAGATACTTTTGGCTAAGCAAAACCAAAGACCACGCACTAATTAGAGTAGTTTCATGAGCCGCGAAATGCGCGAAAGGCGTGGTGTATCCGCATAATTCTTCTAATAAGCACGTTGTGAAAACATTAACTCAGAATTAGACTACGTGCATCATTACAACTAGAAATGAACTAAGGCGCTCGGGCATCAATAAAATCAACTGGCAAGCGTTCGTTATATAGGGTTGGAAAGTCCCCATGGTTCGTCGGCCGTTAAGAAGTGGATCTCATTTGTGGAAGGGCGAAATGGGCGGTGACTATTATACGCCTTCATTATAGCCATCTTTCTCTATCGCACGGATTTCTATGACTTTCTTTATCGCTCTCACGTAACGGTCAATGAACCATGGGGACTTTCCGACCCTGTATATATTTTTATTGGTGAGGAAAAAAAGTTTTTTTTTAAATATAGTAATTTAATGACTGCTGTAATTTTATTTATATAGTAGAACATAAAATAATTCAGATTAAAAAAATATATATATTTGGGGGTGAAAAGCAAAGGGATACAAGTATCAAAACTAAAAAAATTGAGTTATATGCAATATGGAATCAACACTTAATACCAATATCTATTACTCTATAGGTATGTATTAGAAACCAAAAATATTATGCAGCACCCGGCGCTCCCCACCCTTCCGAATTTACGAACTCGAACGAAGCTATTCCCTATGTAGTGTTCCGTTATAAATGCAACTAATTAAAAAGGAGCACCTAGGAGCACTTGAAATTGATTTTAAATGTAGAAGCTGGTATTAGACAATGTGTTGGTAGTGGTTTCCAACTGTAGGCAAATGTAGCTAAAATCCAAGTGTTTGGAGAAATAGGGCTTTTTTATTCAATGTTCAAAAAAATATTTTTACACAGAAAATAAAAGTCTCTGCAATGTTTATTTTTTCAATTTTAGCTTATTGAAATATCCTATTTTAAATAAAAAACAAAAATAAAAATGTCAGCTCAAGCAATAAAATAATATTCGTCTTGAAATTCTTAGGTTAAATTTCAGTCAGTTCAATAAAACATACAAGTAATGAGTTTGAAACGGTTTAAAAAAAACTAGTAGTCAGATCAAAGTAATTCTTTTTGATTTGATTGTAACAGTTATTTCGAAATTTAAAAATACCGTTGCATATTGCATTAATAGTATATTGAATATATGATTTTTTTCCGCGAAATCGGAATTATGTTTCTGCGCATATTAAGGTCAAAGCTCATAAGATTTTGAAACAACTCTACATCTCAATGCCCAAGAACAGATCCCAAAAAGAGTTACACACGTCTTTGATCTGTTCCACCGACCAGTTCTCCTCCATCCCCATTTCTGAGGATAATAGACATAGATAACAAACATAATGTCACGCTACCTCGATCCACTCTAAACACTCAAACGCGCCAGGATCCCCTTCAAACAGATGAAAACGCTTTTTGTATATACAGGGTGTCTAGTAAGTAGGTGGCATACTCTTGGGAGTTGTATATGGAGGTCAAAATAACTGTAGTTTGTTATAAAAAAAATCTTAAAGTGCCCCTTAACGGAGATACAGAGCCCCAAAGAACTACCCAGCGATTTACTTTTTCAGCTCTAACTTTTGCACCGGCTTGTGTAATTTAATGAAATTTTAATATTTTATGTAGGCCATAAAGGCTCATACTATACTATAGTAGATGTTTTACATTGTCAGGAAAATCAGGAGCGGACTCGTTGGGCCAAAATTTTAAGGTGTCATTTTATAGTTTAGACGCCATTGCTTTATGCTCAAGGGCGTATATTTTTCTAAGGTAAAATTGTTACAATTATTATTAGCGATTGCTCATCATTTATTACATGTTAAAATATGTATATATTGTCGTGACTGCCCAGATATTGCAATAACAACTCCTTTGTTTCACATTTAACTTGTTTCGTCCTGATTACATTGTTCAAAAAACAAATAAGAAAGCATTTCTTGTGCTTACTTTATGTCATACGCATATAAGAGCTTTGTTGAATTTACTAACATTTTCGCCCTTGAGGGACGAATCTGAAAAAAAAGAATAATTAAATACGAAAAAAGAATTGCTAAAACAGATCTTCCGAAATCTCGACTCATAACTCATCGCTGGATTGCCTCCCGTATGGGACTCCAGTACCTTACTTATTATTATTGTTGTTGTTGTTGTTGTTATTATTATAACCTCTTCAGTTTTACTTGGAAGTGTGTATGTCTAATTTGAGTGAGATGACATTTAGCGACACATTAAATAAGTCTGGTGTTATTTATAATTAGCAAAGGATCCTAATTTATGCCTTTTGTTATCGGTTGTTTTGTATTTATATTTGGGTAGTTAGAGCAACTATCGTGGGTTTCTCTGCCATGCTCTTTCCTCACAGGAGCTCTAGGTGAGCCTGGCACTCTCATTTTATGTTAAATGGTTGTTAATGTTTTTGTTGTTCATTCTATTTGTCACATGTTTAATTTGTTGTACGTAAATAATAAAGTTAGGTGTATTTACTCTGCTTTTATTTTATAAAATTAAACCATACTTCCCTTCTTTAAAGTTAGTAACCAGCGCCTTCCGGTCAATAAAAAGATAGATGTATACAACGTAGGTATTCCTTATGACGATCACATATATTTTGGGCCACAAAAACGTTTATATTTATTTTTTTCTATCGAACCAGGGGTTGTTATACTACAAGTTGAAATATATTCGATTACAAGGAAAGATGCAAAAACACATTCATTTTAAGTAATCAAATTGGTTTCTTTGGATCTAAATAAATAAAGTTTAAAATACATTTATATATTATTACAAAAAAATAAGGAAGTAAGGAGTAAGGGAATTCCATAGATTGTTTTCAATTCTAGATTTGTAAATTCATCTATGGATGAATACATACGATAATACAAAGGTTATTTTAATTAATTGATGATATTTATATATACATGGATGACTAAGTAATATTAATTCTGAAAATGTTGATACGACATTCCAGGAAACCTAAAAAAAATCATGGAAACATATACAAATTTTATATTGACGTAGGTATATTATTTCCATATTATTCCTTCCACTATCATTGAAAGAACCCCAATGAACTATGACCTAACATTCATATTCGCAATAAACGATAACCAGACATTAATATGGGAACCAGTCTCTCGTCGTCTGTAGAAGCGTAGTAGTGTTTGCAAACTATAAAACTGAATTTATTTGTTTCAGACTTTGCAGAGCCACCGTTGGTTTAGTGATAAAAACTAGGGGGGGCTGTTGTGCCGCGTTAAAATATAGGTAGTGCGTGTAGGTGCAGATGTATTATTGTTTTGTGCTTTTGTAGTTGCGAAAATGTTTAAAGGTGAGTGCTATTGAACTTGAACCATATTTTAGAGGTTGTTGAAATTTAAATTATGTGCAAATGTTATTATCTAAATGTGAATTAATTTTAGTCCTTTTTTTATCAATTATCGATGATGCAATTTAATATTAAGTTATGTGCTATGTTATACCAGAACCTCTGGGGGTCCATACACGTCTCTGATTTTTTTTGGGGGGTATACGATATACAGGGCATTATTTAATACAACACAAGTTTGAGTTATATGCAACATTCATTTATTTCTTCGCTGGAAAATTTATTAAAACTTTGATTCTTGCCAATTCTTTTTATCTAAAAAATAAAAACAAAACGGGAAATAAAAGTACCTACCTCAAAACATACGTTGGGACTGAAATAAAGACAGTTTTTCATGAAATAATATTTTATCAAAATACATGTTTTCCATTAAACGAAAATAAACAAAGATTTTGTTTGGTTTGGTCCCTTTTTGATAAATTTCTTTCTTTTATATCTTTTTTATTGTAGGTTATAAGATTTATAAAATATGTATCTTTTCTTACTTCAAGAATAACATCGTAAAGGTTGTAAAAGTAGAAAGAACATTCTTCATTATATTACAATACTAGAAACAATCTGAGACTTTATTTGAAATTTAAATATTAAACTAGCCCTTTAATATTCTCGAAAATCCCGTTTAAATGTTTAAAAATATACAGTGTCTTGTTAATAAAAAATAAAAGCTTTTGTGATAACATTGATCAATTTGATTAAATTAAAAACCGGACACTTTATTCGAAGTATTCATAATGTCGCCGTTAATTTGCAAAATCTGACTTATGTTAATTTGTAATTACCAGGCGGTCGAGTTAGTGCAAATGACGGGAAGACCCATGATTGCATTTTTTATTATAGATAATGGTTAGTAAAATGCTTAGTAATGTTGTATTATGAATATTCGGCCAAGCAGTTTGTTTGTTTTTCTTTCAAAGCAATATAAATAGAGTCATTTCATGTGCCAATTCCTTATATTGTTTTCCTCAATAACTTAACTCAATTTTTTGGCTGTTATTATTTTTATATTGAAACTAATAATCGACAAATAGAGATAATTACTTCCTTTTATGCAGATAAAATTAATAAAATGGTACAAGTTTACATATACATATACACAGAAAATAAAATTAAATCAAAATATGCTGGAGGAAGAATGAATAATAAATGTAGATATCTACGTTGTGCGTAGTAAGTTTTGAATAATACACGTTATAAATTATTTATGGTAAAAATGATACCTACTATTTTTTCTTAATGAGCTAATTTAGAATTAACTATGTACTTATACATCATAATTTACTTTAAGTTATCTAGAAAAAAAAACTAAGGAATAAATTAATCTTGGGAATTTTGCTGACGCTACTTTTTGACATAATATTTATTTTCGGACCACCCTAATATCGAAATGTATGTGAAATATTACAACACTGTCTAATTCCCAAACTTTATTATGATTAATTATAAAAACATTGTTTCTAATATACAATAAACAACGTACTCTACCAGTCACTGTGGTTTTAATAACTTATCTGATATGAATCAGTTTGGTTTACTTTAAAATCAACCCTAGATGTAAAGATTGCAACATGATAAAGTAAATGATCATTGTTACAAAGCAATTATTGATAGATAGCTTCAAAGTCAATATTATAAATGAAATTCTAAAAAAAATTTATTCTATAATAAATAAAATGCGTTTCATTTTCAATAACATATTTTTTTTACAAAGTGATATATAGGGTGTGCCATTTAACACTCCCGCTGCCAATATCTCCGAAATGAAGAAATTTATTTTCGCTCCGGAAACTGAGGTTGTTAGGTTCTTCGAATAGTTTCAAATTGTAGTTAGAACTGTTAGTTCAAATCTTTCTTTACTTCTTTTCGAGATATGTCGACTTCAGTATGCAATGTATGATGTAACAGAAAAATCTATTATTTTATCTAAATCACACCGAGACAAAATATTCTTTTAAAATATTGTTATAATGACTTTATTCACACCACATACTAATTAATTAACAAACAATAAATTATAAAGAAATAATGATCAACTACAGAAAAAAAATTATACAATGGTAAATCGTATACTAGATAGTTAAATTGAAAGACGCAAACTGATAAAACTGTAGGTAATTATTGGTAAACTGATATGTGTCATATGTCATTGCTTTATTTTAAACAAATGACATGAGCCGCCTATGACTGCATTTTTTAATAACATTTGGTAAAATGCGGTTCGTCTCTGATCCTTATAAGATTGTACAATTTTTTTTTCTGTAGTTGATCATTCTGTTTTTTCTATAATTTATTGTTTGTTAGTTAGTATGTGATATGAATAAAGCTATTATAACAATATTTTAAAAGAATATTTTGTCTCAGTGTGATTTAAATAAAATAATATATTTTCCTGTTATATCATACATTGCATATTGAAGTCGACATATCTCGAAAACAAGTGAATATAGGGAAAAACTTTATTTAACAAAAATTAATCAAAATTTAACGATCCTTCAGATGGACTGTATTTCCACGTTTCAGGGAACACAAATTTTTTTCATATCGCCACGCCATCTATACAATAGGATTTGAACTAACAATTCCAAGTCCAATTTGAAGCTATTAGAGGGACCTAACAACCCCAATTACCGAAACTAAAATAAATTTCTTCATTTCTGAGATATTGGCAGCGGGAGTGTTAAATGGCACACCCTGTATGTTTTTGGCGCCAAATATTGCTCAATTGAAATGACCTGCTAAAAATTGTCAAATTGTATTGTAAAGTGCAATAATAATGCAATATCTCAACCACAATAATTTTAAATTACTGTTTTTGACGTTTTATGATTATTGTTTATGAAAAAAGCAGCAAGTAGAACATTTTTTACACACCCCAGATAAACTTTCTTTTCACAAAAACCAATAATTTTCTTGAAAGAGCAAAGTAGAACTGATAATATCCTAAAACTGAACTAGCAATTTTTATGCTTACTACAAAAAAAATGGAATAGAAAAACTAACTGCGCGCTATCTACGGCCACAATTATTTACCTCTATTTTATATAATGGACAATTCCAGAGGTTCCCAATAAGTTTTAATAATTTTGATTATTATTAATTTTATACACCGTTTCACAGGTTTTGATTATTGCTTATGTATTCTTAATCAAAAAATTATCTCAAAATTTGTAAACAGCCCGTATATGGGTAACATTAAACTGTTACTCGTTTCTACAAGGTCTGTATGACAGTATAATTCAAAACTAATTGGAAATAAATTTGTAAATTATTATAATAGATTATTTAAAATATTACTAAATTAATTTCATTATCTAATTGATCAACTTTTAGTGACAAGTACTATTATATGGTATAATACCTTGCTATCTACCTAACTGCTGCTAGGTGCTACCTGACTAAAAAAATTCTTACATTCGTGTACGTTCATGATTAATCGAAACGAATATGCATAGCTAATTTGAATAAAATCGGGTGTGTCTTTCTTACAATTAAAAAAAAAACATATTTTTTTCTTTAAGCCTCATATATTAGCCATAGTTTTTAAGTGAATTTACTGTATCTCAAAATAACAAGATTTTTGGGGTCTAGGAATCCATTTATCTGCTACAGTTAATAATTATAAATAATTTTAAGAAACTATTGAAATTTTATCTTTCAGTTTACTACCACAGGCACTTTTTGATCCTGATGGCAATAGGCCAGCCAGCAATAAAAAAGACGCGCGGTAATGGGGTGATAGATATGTCTTGATATAAAACTGAAATAATATTTTTTCCACAGTAAAAATACTTCCAGGGTAATATACCACTATTCAGAAAACTATAGTTTTGATCTTAATCGTAGATGTCTGCAGGTAAATTAAGTGTGAAAAGATATTATTGTTTAGTATATCCTGTTTTAAAATTACTAAACATGCTCTGTTTTAGAAAAAATACTTTTTTCCGAACGACGGCAAAGAATTGATTTTCAACTGAACTAATTCATTATAGTCCAATCGCTCTAGTAAAAATTGTAATGATGTCATTAATTCCGAAGTGTCACTGTTGGAGGGTGCGGCATAACACTTTAAAGTTCATCGTGACCATTTCAATTAAAAATATATCTTAATTTGTTTTTTATTGTGGAATACGTTTTAGACGATAAATTATCATCTTTTATTGGAACTCAAATAAAGGACCATCTAATCTGAAAACAAAATAGGCAGTGGGTTATTCCACAATGCTAATGTGTATGTAAGTTGTGTCCCATTATCCTAAATTTTATACACGTTTCTAATTCAATAACCTCATATTAGTGATTTATGATAATTATTCATTGACGTACAATTTCTTTTTTTTTCTGTTAGTGACGTTTTTGGAAACAGTGGAGAAAGACCAGCAGATTCATTTTATATTATTTTACTACAAATATAAGATAATGGATAATTTCAGTAATACTTGATCGAAAAAAGAAGTTAATATTTTGCAACTGTTTTTCTTCAACATTATATTTAAATTAATTAATATTAAATGTGTGAATCATAGCCACCGAATATTTTTGAAAAATAATATTTATTAAATATTTGGTGTTTTAGTAGAAGAGTATTAGATAATTTAAATAATGATAGGCTATGATTAATGCATTCAATTAAATGAAAAAGATGAATGATAAAGTTTAAAAAGGATAGAAAGAAAGGATACGAATTTTTTGAATACATAAATGTTCCATAAGGACTGTGAAATGTATTTTAGATTCATTAAATTAATACGTTGACGAAAATGATGTTATACCATACAGGCTGATTCAAAATTCAGTACAAAGAATTTAGGGGCGTATTTTTGAGGTAAAAATAAGATTTTTTTCCCTATAAACGGAGTCCAAAATAAATTTTAAAATTTTTCACCGTAAATATAAAATTTGAAAATATGGTGTGTATTTAAGGGCACCATATACTTTAAATAGTGTTTTCCACAAAGACAAATAATTGCAAACATTTAATAACTGAATAATCTAAAGCTTATCAAATAATAGGAATGTTATGACATACCATTTGAATATTTTCAAAGACGCCGCAGTAAAACGAATAAACAGGTGCAAAAAACTATTAAACTATCAAGGTTTTAGGTACTGAAATCCACGAAAATATTAACTTTTTTATATATAATTTCATATGTAAGTATTCTTGTAACATTTACTTGCTTAGTCCTACATATAAAATTGTTTACTTTTATGTATAAGTACTTGAAAATAATTCTTAAAATGTGGGATTAGGATAACAGCAAACGCATGTTTTACAAACGCTTTTTTTAAAGTTATTATTTTATTTGAGTAAATTTAAATAGTAACGTAATAGTAATAGACCAGTGCTTAAGCCTTCAAAAATGGTAAAAAGTGAAAAAAAGATATAGTAGAATGAAACCCATTGGAAAAGGAAGAGAATATAACAAAAATGAAAGGAAAAATAATTTACGGGCGATCTGAGGTCGGGAAGGGGAAGGGGGTGAGTTTTTAATGGTAAAAAACGGTTTCCCTTGATTTCCGGAAAAACTACAAGTCTTATGGAAAAAAGTTAAATGGCAAAATTGTAGGTATTAAAAAGATCTACAACTTTTGTATTTACACTTTTTTCACATAATCTCAAAATTTATGTGAAAAATTCAAATAACCATGTTTTTGATTTTTTATTTTTCTTTTATAAAAAAAAATTTTGTTTTCACGAAATTTGGTGAAAACACCTATTTATGTCCCAAACACGCTGTAATTTTTTTGATTTGAAGGATTTATTTTTTCACTTTATTTTTACTTAATATCGAAAAAGCACCCTAATTTTCAATCGAAAATTCTCACGTCAAAATATCTGCTTTTTTAAAAACGTCAGTGGGCTTTTTCTTTCTGATGGTTATTTCAATTTTTCACATAAATTTTGAGGTTATGTGAAAAAAGTGTAAATACAAAAGTTGTAGATCTTTTTATTACATACAACTTTGCCATTTAACTTTTTTCCATAAGAGTTGTAGTTTTTCCGGAAATCAAGGGAAACCGTTTTTTACCCTTAAAAACTCACCCACTTCCCCTTCTCGACCTCAGATCGCCGTAAATTATTTTTCCTTTCATTTCTGTTATATTCTCTTTCTTTTCCAATGGGTTTCATCCTACTATAATTTTTTTTGGTTTCAAAAATTATCGACCCTGGTCTATAATAGTAATGAATAAACAGAACATCAAGGATTTTATTTTTGTACTTACTTTTGTTCTACACGTTTTACTTTTCAGATTTCAGTACCTAAAAACGCCAGAAATTTGACTATTTCTCGTCCTGGGATATGGTCACCGTAACTCTTCATCAGCCAAATATCTCGGAAATGGTCCGTCTGAAAGATTTCGGTCAAGGATACCTTTTTTGCTTAAAACTGATAGGGAAATAAACGCACTAATAGGAAACGTCAATGTACAGGGCAGCAAAAAAATTAGGGCCAATTCAATTCAAGCGTACCCTTGTAGGTGGTGCCCTCTACAAGCAGCATCAAAAACTGCTTATCATGCACATATTTAAATTTACTATCTTAAAAAATCCCCATACCCCAAGTTTTAAGCGTACATTCAAATCTATTTGGAAATTATTCCTAAAATCGAAAAAAATAAAAAACTTTGACAGCCTGTATATCGAAATCTATGCATTTATGGACACACGTTTATAGGAAAAAAATTCTTATTTTGACCTCAAAAATACGCAACTAAATTCTTTGTACTGAATTTTGAATCAGCCTGTATAAATTTCGTATGTCACCTTAACAAATCGAAATCGGTGTTTCATTTGGTATTTCCGACCACAATTGATACTGCAAATAATAATGAGTACAATAACCCAGATATTTGTGTGTCATATTTATCGAATAACTACAAAGGACTACACTTCGGCTGTTGAGAGAAATTAAGATGTATAAATACTCCACAATTAATCACAAATTTATAATAAATAATAATAAATAATAATATATAATAAATTTATATAATTTATTATATTTATATTTTTTTTAACAATTACGCTTAAGCATGTCCAAAAGCAAAATATTATTTCCTTCCCTTATGTTTTGGGTAATTATTTCATAAAATATTGTAGCGAAATTGGCCCTAGTGGGCTTTGTTTATACACCTATTTACTTATTTGGTTCGTGATGTTCTGTTTCTTTCTTTCATATTCTTAGAAGTTTAAGGATTGTTCTATACTGTTTTGCGTTCAGGTTGCAGTCTACTTTGTGGGCGTGAGTTCGAATCCCACTTCTGACAGCAATTTTTACCAAATTTCCATTATTTAGTACACCGTCTACAAATTTTGACAACTTTGATACTTCTCAATAACAAATTACAAATTAACCTTTCAAAAATTTATATATTTTCTTTGTTTCGCGAAATTTCAATAAGTTTCGAAGATCAGTTTATAAAAATCTCTAATCTTCTAAGAAGATGAAAGAAAGAAACAGAACATATTCTAGAAACATCATGAAACAAATTAGTAAACAAGTGTATAACCAAACCATACTTGGTCGAATTTCGCTACAATTATTCTGTTTGAAATGCCCCAGTACCTATAATAGCTGTATAAAAATTGTATGGCGTGATTCATTATTTGAAATAAATAAATATAAATTAAAAACATTACATTCGCAACGTAATAGAAATGTTTTACGTAACACGGCATCAGAAAATTGTTATGTAACGTACTTGAAATGGAAGACCAAGTATCTGGCACTTAAAAACGAATAAAGGAATTGTTTTTTTTATGGATGTTAATAAAAAACAGTTGTGACTTTGACATTTTCAAGGTAGGTTCTTTACCTTAAAGTACACACCCATTAAATTATCATTGACTAAACCTATTATTTATTTACGTCTAATATTTTAGTATAATATCGTGATTCAATATGATTGCTTCTCGATTATTATTAAATAATAAAAATCACGTCTAAACAATTATTTAAATTAAGTTAAATTTTTATTATTTAAACTCTTTTCCACAATTACCGTAAGTTATAAATATGTCTACTTAATTAACTGTAATCACTGTTATGAAACACTTTTCGATATTCAAAAAAAATGGGCGCTATTTTTCAATTTCCTTTTAATGAACATCCTGTAAACAAATACGAGAAATTGGTAATATTTATAAGAGTTCGAGAAAGGCAGCAATTATTTCCATTTAAATTTTAGAATAACAAGGTTTTTTCTCTTCGGGACACAATCGTGAGACACACTGTATTAAAAAACTAATGGTAGAATTTAGATTATGTGCAACAATTACCAAATACATGGTAAAAGCGACTAATATAAATGGAGTAAAGCAAAATTTAAAGTTAAATTAAATACCTACAGATGTTAATAAACATTTTTTTTAAACGAGATAACGGATGAGGAAATAAATAATTAGTTACAAATATTTGCCATAATATTTGCATCATTTCTGTTGTGCGACCACAACCACAAACAAAAATGATTTCCACGAGGTATTATTGAAATTTGATCTAGATTGTTTACATAAATTGAAAGTACGGATATAATACGTATATTTGTTAAAGTTATACTCATGTGCAAAAACATCTGCATTTGTGAATTAATTCCATAAACTACCATCAATCAATTATCAATAGTCAGAATTATTTATAAAATAGTAATATAGAAATATAATTATTATTTAAAAAATTGCCTCATGAAGTTTTTAATTAACTGAAAGAGCTCCAGATCAAATTTTTGTCTTAAAATAATACCAATCAAAACCATTTTAAAATAAAATGTACCTAAAATTTTTATACACAAAATATTTCAATTTTTTTTATGGAAATACATGAACAAGTTAAAATTCTAATGAAACATTCTTAGTACTTAGTTTCATTAAGATTTCTATAAATAATAATAAATGAGTTTTAAAGTTTTAATTTTGTTTTGTATAACGCTTTACAACTGGTACTTTTAGTAAATAAATTCTAGTTAATTTAGCAGATAACGGATAACCTTAAATGAAATGTATTGTACATATCAGCAAATTTCACCGACAACGTTTAACTGTATATTCACGACGATAAATAAATACGATCTACGAAAAGAAAGTTAAATAAAAACTTTTTGGTTTTTGAGTTAAAAGCCTTCAATGTTGTCAAAAATAAAACTAATTTAATTAATAACTTCATCATCCTTTTACCGATCGCGTTAAAATTTTGGCACATATATTTGGACTATTATGGCGTATTATTTCTTAAATCTTTAGTCAAATCGATATACTGGGTGATAGTTTTCTCCGGTTACTTCTTCCTTTTAGCGGTCAAAACTTTTACAATGTTCGTATTTTTTTAAAACGAACAGCAACATTGAAAAGGTCGTACCAGTTAAAAAAATATTGTCTCTTCCCAGAAAATCGCCTACAGAAAGCCATTCTTAAGAAAAATGGCTTTATTTGCAGGTCTGTACGTTTCGGTTTGCATAGCAGTGTCACGGATTTAATACTTTGAGTTTAGTAGGCGATGAAAACAAGATGTTGATTACTGTGGCTATCAGGTAATGTCATTATTATCGTGTTTCTTTAGGATTCTCATCACTCCACACATGCAAATTCTAAATTGTCCGCCTTGTATCAAGACAATTAAATGTATATAAAACTAATGTTCACAATACTTTAAAAAAGCAACTTCTTCGGCCATTTCATTTAACTCCTGCTCAAGAACTTGAAAATTTAGATCCCATTTAGTTTACAATATTGCCGATGGTTGGTGAATGGCTTCGCAGAAGATAATAATTTGCTTAAAGTTGTTTTGTACCGACGAATCTTGTTTTACAAGGAACGGAGTTGTAGATATTTATAATTTGCATGTGTGGACTGATGAGAATCCCAAAGAAACACACCAATAATGACACTACCTGATAGCCACAGTAATCAACATCTTGTTTTCATCACCTACTGAACTTAAAGTTTTAGATCTGTGACACTGCTACGCTAAGAGAAACATACAGACCTGCAAATAATGCAATTTTTCTCAAGAATGGCTTTCTGTAGGTGATTTTCTCAAATGACTATATTTTTTTAAAATAAAACACATTTACAATATTGCTGACCGTTTTAAAAAAATACGACCACTGTAAAAGTTTTGACCGCTAAAAGGGAGAGGTAACCGGAGAAAACTATCACCCATTATATCGATTTGACTAAAGCTTTAAGAAATAATACGCCATAGTAGTCGAAATAAATGTGACAAATTTTAACGCTATCGGTTAAAGAATTATGAAGTTATTAATTAAATTAGTTTTACTTTTGACAACTTTGAAGGCCTGTAACTCAAAAACCAAAAAGTTTTTATTTAACTTTTTTTTGTAGATCGTATTTATTTATCGTCGTGAATATGCAGTCAACCGTTGTCTGTGAAATTTGCGGACACCCTGTATTGTATATTTAAGTGTAAAAAAAACAGAGTAGGCCTCGATTTTTGAGAAATGGGTATTGTAAAAATCATAAATTATTTATTCACATTCCGAGGTTTAAAAGCTTTTTGAAATTGCACCAATCAGTTTTTATCATATCAAATTTATGTTACATTATAATACAATGAATTTGTTTAATCCTATTATTTCGAAGTAGACCAATACTTTCTAACTTAATATTGCTAGATGTAACCCTTAAAAATATTTTTATCTCTATTTTATTTGTTCTTGTTTGAATCAAGTTTGGTACCTGTATTATGGTACAAGCATAAAATTAGTCTGAATATCCATAATTCTCAGTATATTTAAGTATTTTAAGAAGTTTTTCTTTTCTTTTCTCTAATTGGTAATTACATTGATGAATTTTATCATTAGGTATAAAAGTTGGACGAAATTTTTACGCCACAATGCACTGAGGGTTCATTGACTTTTCTAATAACATATGCAAAACATTAGTTACGGAAAAAGGAAAGTAATTAATAGCATAGTCTTTGTGTTTACTATACAAAAAAAAAATGAATTTGTCAAGACAATGACAATGTGATATAGTGACAATTATTAGTATTTAATATCTGTATTAGGTTAAAATAGACATTGTTTAATAATATATTTGTATATAACTTCTAAATTTAACTGAAGTCGTTTTTCGGAAAGTAAATGTGATATCGAAATAGCTGACCTTAAATTAGGTTGTGGGTAGGTTAAACAATTGTCGGTGATATCACAACCCATAAGCATATCATCATGGGGAATGGCCATCTCAATGATGCGTCTGTGGGACCTTATCGGTCGATACGGTCAGCAAGCAGGCCAGGGAAATCCTAAAATATCATTGATGTAATATCCTCATATAAGGTGTCCTAAATAAAACGGTTTCCTCCATAGCTATAGTAATGTCAATAATACAAAAATGTGATTCAAAGTCAAGTTACTTCAAATCAATTTCTTCACATTTTAAAATTATATGCGACTATACAAGGTATCTAATTTCTTCTAGGCGCTACTAGATTTTATTTTTTCAAATGGAACACCATGTATATAACATTTTTTTAATTCCAAATCGTAACGTTTCGGTGACTGTTTTTTAATGGCGTTTGCAGCATCCTCGAATATGTGAAATATCACAGGAACTAAACATGATAATGCAGTTTTCTCTATTCATTCAAACACGAAAAATCCTATTATAACGGATTTTTATTGGTCTACTGCGTTGGTCTATAAACATTATCCATTAGTATATTCAAGGGGTCGTATACCCTTATTATGGGGTCGGATGGAGACACGGTTCCTGGATCCATTTTTGTCTGCAACCGTCTCCTCTTTCACGCCAAATACATTGGTCGCTTGAGATAAGGAACGTCGATTTTGTCGCACTGACCAGGTTCCGTACGCTGAAAGACATCAGGGTAGACGACCGATCACAGGCCTTGATGGGTTCGCCGAGGTCCTGTGGTGAAATCCGCCATAAATTTGGACAATTCCGTATTTCACCCATTTTTGAATTATCGTTCATTGGAACTGATAAAATCGTCTTATCTTCCTGACATTGTTACTTTTATTCATGTTATTGTAGTCCCCCAGTTCCAATTTCGTAATATTCGGAAAACTTTCGTCGGCTGTTGCTCTGCCAAAAGCATTGGCGTCTGGCGGTGTCGTTTACTACAGCTTCACTGTTTTGGGAGTGGCTGGGAACTTCTAAGGAACTCTTGACGAAAATTTTAGAAAGTTGGTTCTGGAAGGCAGTTTGGATCCCCTTGGACATGCCTCCCACTTTGGCTCTACACAGTGTGGTTGAAGGCGCCTTTGTAGTATCGATTGAAAGGTTTTAAACATTTTTAATGCTTGAAGAATTGTTGAACTGTGTTTAGAAATAGAACTAATACATTGTTAAATTAAGGATGAGAAATATTTCAGTTTATTATTTAGTATTTCTATTACTAAATAAATTAGCAGAGCAGTCGATATTATTTATATTTAACATTTTCATTTTAATATGATATAGGTACATAATTATTAGGCATACTTCCTCTATAATAAAAGAAATAAAATTTACATTATTATCTCATTATATAACAGTGCTTAACGTAATGTTATGGCTCCAATATTTTTTTTTTCAGGAACTGGTTATTCAATGAACATAGGTATATCACATGTACTCATAAGTCCTCAACAATACATTATTGTGCAGTTCTTTGAAAATAGTACAAAAAATCCATTGATGAACATGTTATATAATCTTCGATTTTATGAATGGAGATGACAATCGTATATATCTATACTTCTAGATAGTGACCATAATAATGTTTCTCGGTAACAAAATTGTAAATCCCAAACCGGAATTGAACTTCCACATGTCCATTGACTGACAGCATCATCGACATCCTGCTTTAAAATTCTGCAATAAAACGGGTATACTTAATTATTTAAATGATGCATTATGGCTCTTTAAGGAAAAGGTTTCCACTTTTTCCAAATATCAGTACTCTGCTGAATATGAGCACTTATAAATTTACATGGTAGTCCTAAATCTCGAGACAACTGGATCGGTATGTTTCTAAAAATTATTGAAAGGAAGGTTTTTTATATACGGAGAAAAAAAATCAAATCGGCTACACGCTCCAACTTGCTTCACTCTCTAAACGTACTTGATACAAAAAAAGTCGAGTACAATTAATTAGATGAGGTCAAAATAATATCAGTTCTTCATATAATTTTTTTTCTTACAGGCCTTCATTACCAAGTTATGGTAATATGTGCTGTGATGAACCCTGGATGTAATTTATATGAACTTTTTACTTGCCTTTGAAGAACTACCTAGTAAACTGTTGTGCAAAGTGAAATAAATTGCATGGAAAACTATTATCTATTTTAGTAACAGGCAATTTACAGTGCAGGTTGGTGACTATCAGTCTGAGAAACGAGATACCCCAAGGTTCAGACCTATTTTATTCATAGTTCATTTATCATGTCTCAAAAGAAATTGTACATGTGGATCGTTTTCGTATGCAGACAACTTGACTTTCATCACCTTCTTCGACTTCTCAAACTGACTATGATCTGATAATCGTTGGTGTTCGAAATGGTTACTTATCTCACTACTCTAAATATTGTCACGTATATCTTCACAAACAACACCAAATTAAATTATAAAATTGAAGGTCATAGCCTAAATACTGTGTGACCATCACTGAATCAACGTTGAGTCATGGATGACTATGTGTCCAAAGTCGTAAAAAATGTAACAATTTATATTGTCTTGATTTTTCCATTTCCAAATCTCTTGGGGAAGACCGTTATTTATACTGAAATCTTCATAACCTGCAGGCAAGTACTAGGACTTTAGTTTTCTGCAGCTCCGTAAAGAGGTAAAAGGGGTTGTCGGACGCCTTTCCCATAGCACAGTCTACTATGGATACCTGGAGAAGACTCCGTCACGCTAGCCGAGCGTCTTCCCTTTCGGTATTTTGCTCTGATTTATTCGTCTATAATTTAGAAACGCCCTCGGAATGGCACCTTTTGCACTAAGGCTTTCAACTGAACTTCTTCCCACTGAATGTTTTTTGGACACGGATACTCTTGTCTTTATCACTTTGTTTGTAGGCTTTGCCTTGCCTGAGCACTTTTGTAGACCTCTTTAGAGTACCTACATTTTGGGCCTCTTGGAGCACCTTGTTTGAGCTAATTAGAGTTTCGATTTATCCCTTAGGATCTTCACCACAGGCACAGAAAGTCCTGAGGGGACTGGACGTTAGATCTAATTGTTAAAATTTACTTATTGAGACCTATTAACTATATACAAGTTCAAAGTCCTACTGTGATTGGTCAGAAATACCGTTTTGGTTAATGAATTGCAAAATATCAGAGTCGACGTTCGATCACAGTCAATATCAGCTTCGTCATTGTCCTGCGATCTAAGCCTTAGCATTACATTTTTAGTCTCTGGGGATTTTCTGTTTCCTTTCCTGCTTGTAGTTCGGTGGCTTGTCTTCAGTGGCTTCAGTGGCTTGTCGGGCTTGTCGTTCAGTGAGGTGGTTCTTTTTGTTATCCCATCTTAAATTCTGTCATATTTGGGAGGCTCTTTATTTCCCGGAATTAGAAACTGAGGTGCTTTTTCTGCACGATCGCTCTGCCACCAGCATCTTCCTCTAATGATGTCGTCTGCGTGCATGCTTGTGCATGTGAGAGTACGTGTGCGCATGCGTATGTGTGTTTCTGTAATGGCCTTGGTTCTACACCAAATAACCAGCTCCTTTTTTGTTCTGGTTATTCTATATATTACATTCGAATAATAATCTACAATTTTTAATTAATGGTTTTTTTATTATTTATTTATATATAAAAAATGATAGGTAGGCACTAAGTGCACAGATGTATGTGTAGTACAAAAATACCATCAAACATGAATATCATTAGCTACACATATTTTTTGTTATTTTAAATTTTATTCATTTAATTATATTTTTTTATTAATATTCTAGACAATTTTATTCTTTTTAATTTTTCTTGCTATTAGTCTTATTTTTATTGCCATTATTATTTTTTCCATCAATAAATATATTTTATAATTTTATATAATTGTTTAATGGACATTCCGTTATGCTATGTTGTAGGTTTCTAACCTTCCCGCACTGTCAGAAAAAAGGTTGTCTGAGGTTCATTTTGAATATACGAGTATATTCTCCAAATAAATAATGAAAGTTTCTCATCAGATTAATTGTGCGTACAAAGAAGCGATTAGTTTCAGCTAAAACCATGGTTTACTTCCCATTTAAGCGTGAATTTTTTTGTAGCTCTTTCCTGCTTTGCAATCGAGGTATATAATCTCCATTGCCTCTTTCGCTGTCTTATCTTTCATTCTTTTTTATTTTACCTACAGAAATGTATCTGTATGACGATTCTCTGTTCTGTAAAATAACTCTTTATGACAATTGAAACTTCACAGACCCCTTCTAATTCCGACACCACTTTTCATTAAATTGCACTAATTGCTACGAAGGAATAAATTAATGCAAACCCGAACAGTTTATTATTTCAAAGAATTTAATTAAATAAGTTAATTACTATTTTTTAGTCTTTATGTGCTCAATCTTCATCGAATTAAAAAAAAATTCTTAATGCAATTGTTTAAAAAAATGTCAAATAACGTCAAACATTTTATTGCTACTATAATTATCAGTATAATAAGTATATTACCAATAATTATGTTCTGATACTACGTTTTATGCTTTTAAACCAATTAGCAACTTTTTAAGGACAAATTAGTGTAAAGTAAAACCATATATTACGGAATATATTGTTATTGATAGGTGCAAAAGGAAGTTGGCTTTCATTATTTTATCAGCATAAGTTTTACAATTAGTTTAATAAATTTGTACAACTACAAAGAAAATTTAATTGGCTTTGTTATTATATGAATTTAACTCTAATTTGAGATTAACATATCTATCACTTAATTAAATTACAGTATTCAATTAGTGGCAATAATAAAACGAAGCACTTGCTTTTACCGGACAGTTTATAAGGCAAACCTTACATCCGTACAAATAAAAAATTTTAGTATAAGCTGAGGACTAATAAAGATTTTCATTATCGACTATAAGTATAATCATATTTACAGTCAGTATTAATAGAAATGGCCATTTTACTTATGAGTGTTAGTATAGACCGTACGATATTTGTTAAGACAGAATTAAAAGAAAAGAATAAGCCAATAAAGTTCTGTTATCGGAACTACTGTAACAATTTACTGGGACGTGCCTTGAAATTTTCCGGCAACGTCTTTCTACCTCGGGTGTCGAATGGGGTTAATTCCAAGAAAATGACGCATGGGCCTTCTTGGTCTACCTCAACAAATATGGTACGAACTATAAATCAGTGTGAAAATATAATTCCGTTCTTCATTTGGTTATGCACATATAAACAATAAATTATAGTGAATTTGTAAGCCAAGATGTCAATTCTTAAAACACCGATTTTATTAGACTATTTCATTTTACCTCAGAAAATATCTTTTAACGTTTCCTTCAAGAGCAAGAAGAAGGGCGTAGTCTAGTAAGGGATGTTAAGGTTGGCGTTCTATAGAAAAGAAATTGCACTTTTAGTAAGACAATGTTAGAACAGGTATCAACTTCCATCCAGGAAGTAAAGAAGCGTAACGCTAAACTAAAACAACTTCTTTTAATTCTTCGCATTGAAATATCACGGAGAACATGTAAACACCAGTAAATGTACCTTACCTATTTTCTCCAGCAAATTCGTAAAGATACTCAATAATTGTCATTAATGCATGTGTGAATAGTTTCTTAAAATCATTCTGCAGTGTATGATTATGGTTATAGTACCGTGCGCGATTTGCTGTGTGTTCAACAGGCGTGCAAAGTACAGGAAGCGTAAGATAAACATACGACGTAAAAATATGTCTTTTTTCCTTATTTTGAATGTATTGTCAGTTGTCTTATACCCTGAAGAAAACTTTTATGACTGGTACAGTGAGGATACATATATTGTTTCTAACTTGCTTAGATTTTCAAAAGTGCTTTACAAAAAATTGCATATAAATGTCGTCCCTTTTTAAACGAAAATTAATTTCTCTGTTACCTGACTAAGGCAGGTAAATACAGGGTGTTCTAAAAGTCCGTCAGGAAACTTTGGGAAGTGATTCTACGGATTAAAATAGTAGCAGTACGTAATGAAAATTTTTTTCGAATTGTCAATTGTTTGCAAGTTACAGCTTGTCGAAGTTCAATTTTTTTAATTTTTTTATTTAAATAACTTATTTAATTCAAGTTCGGTTAATCTCTCATTTGGCACACCCACTAAGTAGATGAAGCTCTATTGGATCAGTAAGAGAAAAGTATCATTACTAGAACTCAAAATATGTTTTGTTCATAACTTTTTTCTCTTGCTAGACATCACAGAAATTTAAACACTATTGAAAAGAGAAATAACATAAAAAAAATTATGTACTCAATTCAAGCCGATAAATGTAACCCTTTAGCAGGAAATCGCTTTTAATCGCTATTAAAGTGTTATTAAACATCAAATTTTTGACAATTGATTCTGCAATTAACCAAATTGCCATGCTGTAATACCATCTCTTGTAAAACCAGCTTCGTTAATAAATAAAATATTATTGGTAAATTCAATATACTCAACTTATTTTTCCACAACGCCATTACAGAACCGAAAAAAAATGTATTACCTATGGTGAAAAATCAAACATAACCTGCTAAACAATTTTTATTACAATTCGTAACACCAAAATTACTAATGATGTTTATTTGAAATATGGCAACTTGATTAATTATAGAAATAATTATCAAAAATATAAATAAACATGTGTTATTTCCTGGTAAACGGTTACATTTATCGGCTTGAACAAAGAGTACATAATTTTTTCTGATATTGTTTCTCTTTTCAATAATGTTTAAATTTCTGTGATGTCTAGCAAGAGAAAAAAGTTATGAACAAAACAAATTTTGAGTTCTAGGTAAAGTGCCCTCTAGCGGTGCATAATGAAAGTTTTCTCTGACCGGTCCAATGGAGCTTCATCTACTTAGAGGGTGTGCCAAATGAGATATTGATTAATCTAACTTGAATTAAATAAGTTATTTAAATAGAAAAATAAAAAAAATTAACTTTGATCAGCTGTAACTTGCAAACAATTGACAATTCGAAAAAATTTACATTACATACTGCTATTATTGTAATAAGTAGAATCACCTTCCGGAGTTTCCTGACGGATTTTCAGAACACCCTTTATATGCAAGTACTCATATGTAGTTATATTGTGTATGTTAAAAAAATTGTTGCTTCGGTTTCAAAATTCTATTATTAGCACTGTATCATTTTAGACCAAAATGTTCAAGGGCTTAAAGCCAAATATCGGGAGGCGAGTTTCTAAACCACTGAGAAATTATTTGGGGGCATTTACACTTAAGCATTTCCTTATTGTTATTAATACCATTCAATGTACTAATGTAATCGTAATTCTGTTTAAATTCTATCATTTGTGTGTAAAAGAAAAATGCTAATATTGCACTGTAATCATTTTGTTTTTATGGCCATGGATGTGATAATAAAACTTGTAGTTTCGTGCTTCTGATTTATTATTATTAAGAAACTCCCACATAATCTTGGTTTCTTGCGTAAATTTACATTTTACGTGACCATCACAGCGTAGACATTGGGACTTGACCTGATGACCAATATGGAAATCAATATGATTACGTTCTCGTATTTAATCCTGTACATGTTAAATAAATTTTAACTTTACGTATCTGGGTAAATGTGACATCACATCTGTTATCTTGCACAACGTCACATTTGATGTCAAAACTGACTTACTCAACAAATCCATGCAATTAGAGCACTTTGTATAAAGTATATTTACGTTACATTTCATTAATCTCTTAAGTAAACAAAAGCAATTAAATAAATATTACTGTTAATTTTAACAAAGTTCACTGTATCAGGTATAATTGTACTATTTGATCAACAAAACAATTGACTATTTTTATGAATCGATTGTGTTTGTTTCGGGTTAGTGCCTTATGATTCTCAGAAAATCGATAAAACTCTCCCACGAGGTATTACCAATAAATGCAGATCCTAATAGTTGCGAATCCAACTCAATTAATGCTTATTAGATGTTCTTCGAACAACATGCTTTAATGCCATTCAAAAAAATTACATAATATACACACGAGCGTAACTATATTAGCAAAAAACAATTGTTAATTCGCGTGCAATCCTAACAAATACAAATTCCCACAAATTTGTAGTCCAATTTATTATTTCATTCAAGAAGACAGTAGCACTGACCTATCCTAAAGTTTGCTTCAAGATATCTTTCTGCAAACAATTCGAAAAAAATTCCGAATTAACAACTATAGCGTCTATAAAAATTCATTCAACTTTCAAAATTATCTTGATGGTCAATGTTACGCTGCATAGTAGTCCATCGTCTAGTGAAAGCTAATTATTTAAATTTAATTAAATAATAAGTTAAATTAAGTCAGGTTAAAAAAGACATAATAAATTTAAAGAGAATTTCCGGTACTATGAAATTACTACTACCAAGACTGAATCTTCAAAATATATTCTGAAACCGCATCTTTCACTGAATTTGTTATTTAATTAATTATTATAGTCCATTGTTTCTTTTTTTTTAGTTTTTTCGTAGGTAACTGATTTTTCCTACTAGTTTTGTTTTAATGATACATGGTGGTCCAGAATTGAAAAAGGAAACTTCACCAGGTGATGAACAAATTGTTTTAAATAAAAAAACTTTTTATGCTCGATTTTTTCTAAATGCAGGGTTATTGGTATTAATAACAAATATTATATTTTATGAAACATTTCTAAGGATGTTTGGCGTAGATTTGTGAATTTACTTCGCTGACTTATCTAGTTTGAAGTAAAAATACGCTTAGTAGACTTACTAATACGTCAACCAGTGGTAGAAACACTGGTTAGTACCGCAAAGAGCATCGAAATTTCGACGCCACTGAGTATTCTACAAATACGATTTTCATTATCAATAACATTTCTAAGAAAAAATATACTTTTCATGTTGTTCGAAGAACGAGTTGCTTTTGAGATATAATTTTTTTTAGTTTTCAAATTAGCTTACCACACAATTAAGCAAATAGAAAATATTCATTTCACAAAAACAGTTTATGGGAGTATGTATTAGAAATATAATTTTAAATAGAACGGAAGTAATATGCCAAAAGTTCAAAGCAAAATTTATCAGAGGTTAATTTTTTAGACTTTTGACATATTACATTTCTCTTAAAATTATATTTCTGATAAAAAATTTCCTTAAACTGTTCTTGTAGATTGAATAGTTTTTTTTTTATTTTATGAACCATACGGTAAGCCCATTTTAAAATTATAAAAATCAGGATCTAAAATGTAAATTTTAAATAGTTCTTTTTTTCTAAATAAATGTAAAATCCATTTTCATAGAAATACCAGTAGTAATAAATTTGCGGAATATTCAGTTTTAACGAAATTCTGAGAGAGTAGTACTGTGTCTCCATCAGTGGTTGACATATTTGTAGGTAAAGAACAAGTAAAATTTTACTTCTAATTAGATTAATCAGCACACCAAGTTTTATCAATTTATGTTAAATAACCTCGGAGATATTTCAAACAATGTGATATTTCTTTCAAAGTTCAAGTTTGTATCTCGAAAACGACCCATGTTCATATGAAACTATTTTCTAAAGAAACTGATATTTTGAATTTTAAAATCTGGACCACCGTTGATAGAATCAAAAGTTTCCAAATTTATATTGATTGATTTGATTAAAAAAATATTACAAAAGAGACAGTTGGCAAAAGGACTAAAGGTTCGACTAAAATCATAAGAAGTTTGATTCATTTTAAGATTCAGTAAAATGTCTCGAAGAAGTAGCAACATCTCATAACGCAATCTTAAATAAAAATTTACAGTAAGGAAACATTAGAAACAAGAAAAGATTAGTTTAAAAAGCATATCTTAGCATCAGAGGCTTGCGTTTCGATTTTTTAGACAAAAATTGCAAAATGTACTTTTTATTTATCAGGTTGCTTTGATTGAAATATGAAATTACATTTTTAAAATGTATGTAACTTTTAAACAAAAACGAATCGGACCTATATTCATGTAAGAAAAAAATGTTTGAAATTAACCCAGCTACTATCTGCAAAAGTTTGTCATAGAGCTTATAAAACCTGTATATGTTGTAACAAGTAGAAATTGAAGTAAAAGATTTAAGTATAAAATCTAATAGAAATTAGATATATGGTGACAAGATAGTAAAGATGATTTGGTTGACAGCGGGATGAAATTTTGACAGTATAATATAGTAAAAGTAGAATGAAATCTCTGTATAAAGGAATCAAAAGTGTCTATAAAAGAAGGTAATATAGTAAAAAAAAGGATAAAAGGGTATTAAATTTGGAAAAATAAATATGTATAAATTATAAAGGTATATGATTGGTTGAGATTGAATACGATATATCCAAAACATTGTAATTAGATATAAGAGTGCGGTGAAAGAAGGATAAAAAAAAGTGGTGACCAAGGGAGACCGAAATAAATAGTGAGAAGAGAAGCAAAAAATAAAAAATCAAATTAGAAGATATTCAAATTGTAGCCATTAAAATAAGTTTAAAATCAGAAGAATTGTAATAAAATACAGAAGATTAAAAGAGAATCCCATAAAATACCAAGAAAAGAACAAGTATTGAAGAGAAGAAGAGTGGTAGAGAAAAGCACAGCACAGCATCAAGCACAGAGGCATTGTGGGTCAGTTAAAACCAAATAAGAAAGAAGCAACCAGGGAGAGTCAGGAAATAGGGAAGAATTTATTTGGCAGAAAGGAAAGTCGGTTTAAATCTAAACTGACAGATAAATCAAGAGACTCATAATACTGTCAGGTAATTAAAACATTATTTTTAATTGTCGTAGACACATAGAAAAGGAAAGGCCAGGAGAGGTGACGCAGACAGTGGCAATCTACGCAGTAGAGTAGCAAACAGAAGGAAGAAAAGACAAATTTTAGGAGAGTTCAAAGAAGGAAAGGAAGGATATGATACAAGGAAGGAGAAGACAGGAAGGACATCACGAGTAAGAAAACACAGACAAAAAGACAACAAAGTGTAGTATAGGTAATCATAAACAAAAATTGTATAGAATAAGGAATTAGAATTTAGTTAGCTCAGGTTAGATAGGGATCTAGGAAAGATTTTTATAAATTTATAAACTGTTGGTATAATACAAGAAGTTTAAACTCAATTAAACATTCCTATTTTATTTTTTTTTACAAAAACAGAGACAAAATTAATTACCTAATAACTTTTTTTCATAATAAATTTCAATAGCTTTCGAAACACATGCTCTATTAAAAATTTTAAAGCATAATTAAATTATAATTTCAGAGTATTTTTTTTTAAAAAGTATATAAAGAATAAAGTTATATTTAAAGATTAAAAATCAAAATTAAGTGCGATATTAATAGAGCTTGTTTGGGGTAAGTATAGAACATAATTTCTTGTAAATTTTAAGAATACTATAGGAAAAATCAAAATTAAACAATTTAATACATTTCACATATAAAATCGATCTTTATAATACTATAAATTGGCGCCTAACATTATTTTTTTAAATTCATTACACATAACAAACAAAATTAAATTATCATAAATATAACACAAAAATATATAATTATTTATAGTATTATAATATTATATACCTTTGACACAATGCATCTTGAAATAGAAATATCAAAAGTCCCATTATTTCCAACCAAAGAATTTGTGGTTAACAACATTCTGCTTATCAATTTTTATGAATTAAGCTGCAAGTAAAAACGAAAATTTACACTATATGTAGCAAAATTTATGACTAGTTAATAAAATATATAATGAAAATAATAAAGACAAGGCTTTGGTGTATAAATATACAAAAGAAACAATTTCAATGACTTCATTATTTTTTATTTTATTCAGTTATTGAGCTTGTCAATGGAAATATTTCTTGCGAGTTTCTAGATGCCAAAGAAAGTTTTTTATTAAAAAAAATCAAATTCACTCTATTTTATAATTATTAAAATTTAACTTGACCTTAACTTAATAGGTAATACATAATTATAGTCTAAAAAATATTTTTTACATGTAAATTAATTGGAATGAAGATAATTTGCCAAATTAATGCCAACAGACGCATTACAACATCTGTTTTGTGTTAAAATGCTATCATATTTAACTATAAATCCTTCAATTATCATTGTTATCAAATATTTGGGTCAGCTCATTTAATTTTCAATAAATAAGCTAGTGTTGACTGGCTTGTTGATTACTGGTTAATATAATTATTACGTACATAAAAAATCTTAATTATTAAAATTGTTTTGTCCTGACAACTCTCGTCTGCTCTCGTTTTGTTTCACACTAATTAATTGTAGCAATTTTTTAAAGTCGTTGGGAAAGAAATGTTTTTCATTGTGTATAGGAATACGCCACCTTTTTAATGACCAATTCCAAAATTTTTGTCCTGCCAAGTGTCCTTTAGGGGACCAACGTGATGATATGAAAGAATAATGTCAGAGTTGTGGGAAGACCAATGACACATTTGTCTTTAAATCCATCTCCATCCCATCCACATCCCAGAATAAAATGAAGAAAATTTCACTTGAACTTCTTGATTTGAGAAAGTTGTCGCCAATGGCGCCATTGAACACTTGCACCAAACATAACTTCATTTCCTTTAAATCAGGGTGTTCCTTTCATAAAACATTATTTCTCAATAATTCTCGTAATCACAATTGAAGTTTTAGAAAGACTTACAGGATTATCTCTTAAAAATAAAGTATAAAGCAAAACACTTCTTCAGTGTCATTTACTAATTTTATTAAACTTCATGAGCGATTTTTTCAGTTAATTTCCGTTCTGAATACCACGATAATAGTCAATAGTAAAATACAAGTAGTAAATAGTAAAAACATTTATTACTGCTGCGCTAAGTGTTGCACAGAGAGTGATTTATAACAATAACACAGAACCTGTCATTGCAGTTGATCTGGGAATGAATCTATTAGCAAATAACTCAAATGCTTTAAATGCACCTGTTGTTGACCTTGCATATGTGCTCATTATGAAACCGCTCTTCAGAGGCTACGATATAAATAACTACATTATCATTGTCGAGGTGAAACTTACGAGATGTCAGGGTCGCACTTACTTTAATTCGTTACTACTGCATTTTATATTTGCATCTGCCGTTAAACTTCAGTTAAGGTTTAATTCAGACAGCACAACATTAAATTAAACCCTAAATATCTACCAAACATATATCTAGACCATATTAATTAATAGTTATCTAAAAAATAAAAATAATCTACTCAAATATTGTTAATGGCAAAAAATACTACCTACTGTTGTTATTTAATGATATTTTGAGAAGGTACTGATCTGCGGGCTACATGACTTGTTAGATCTCATCAGTGAGTCATAGGTAAGACAACCGATGAAAGATTTAAGCTATTTGGATGTATCTACCAATGCCAGTCGATATTAAGTAGCATCGATATTTAAGATACGGTATATACTTCGTAGGTTATGTCTTATCTGCACATACCTAATGCATTGAAATAATTAAATAATGCAACTGCCTTTTAGCATACTTGGACCTACAGTGGCTCTATTAGTGATGGGAGATTTCGAGTGAAAATTCGAGTGGTACTCGATTATTGAGATCACTCGAGATATCTCGAGATGTTTACTCCCACCACTCGAGTGATTATTAGCCTACGGTTGCACCCCAAAATGTTAGTGCATACTGCAATAGACACTGATTGCGTAACCTTTTTTTAGAATAAAACGAAAAAGTGGTTAGGTTTTGAAGTGCGTGAGCTTTTTTTTTTAGCTACGCTTATAAGTAATATATGACTAATATGTACAAACATATTTGTGCGCCGCTGGGATGAAAACGACCAATATCTCGTATCTCGAGTGATCACTCGATTATTAGAAGTACTCGATTACCGATAACTCGATTATCAAAATTGGTCGATTATGCCCATCACTAGGCTCTATACAAGACAGTGGCGACAATAGCGACTAAACCCCGCCCATCCGCCATGTTGCATCCAATGTCAAATTAAAAGTAACTTTTATAAAAAATAAATTAAAGACAAGAGTAATTTTCTTATAAATTTTACGCACAGATTTTAAGCAAATCCTTGGAAAGTCCCTTTCCAAGGATTCCCTTCCCAAAGTTTCCCTTGGAAAGTGATTTTAAATAATGAATTAATGTAGAATCTACTTGTGCAATAGGGGAGGACAAATATATAATAGTAGCAACTATTGGTTTTTATTTTCTAGACAAGTAAAATAATTAAGCTTACCTACATTACACAATGAAATTTATTGAGTTTATATTACAAAAATAAATAATTAATACTAATGATAGTATTCGTTACAATAAATGTCCAACAACACTTTTACTTGCAAGCTTTTTTATGCTTTTTGGCATTTTTTGGAAGCTATGTTTAATCGGAAGATAATAAATCTTTTAACAATAATATATTTGATCTGATGACAATTTGGTAGATCTAAATTTAAACCAGACATTTCTTTAAAAAAAAACTTTTAAATTTATGTTTTGTCAAGATACAATCGCAAAAAATGTTGTAAAACACTTTTCATCTGCAAGAAGAAACAAAATACCACTTCATTACAAAAAAGAGTGCATGTTCTCTAAATATCTTAAGTACGCTAAACTTTGAATATGTTTTATAAATTGGCGTTTTAGAACTAAGAGCGTGTACACAGTTTGTACAAGTTTTTGATGTTTTAACAATACTTTGAACAATATATCCGCACACGTTATAATGAGAATTTAATTCACTAAAACTAAGATTAAATTTTGGTCCTTCTATGTTAGCAGGAACCTTAACTTCCTAAGTAGGTGTTATATTTTTTGTTATAGTGTCCAAAAGACCTGAAAGAAATTCACGGTCGTCGTCCTTATAGGAGCTTCTGCAAGCATTATAACTATCCCTTAGCACAGAATACCCAGTATAGCATCACTAATAATCGCCAAAATTAAAATAAAACAATACAAATATTGAATAACACCATAAGAATGCTCCTGACACATGACACATCACAGATGAATTTGACACTGGATGCAACATGGCAGCTAAAATCACGTGGACCAATTAAAAATGATACACTGATATTGTCACCACTGTCTTGTATAGTCACTGTACTTGGACCTGGTTTCAAAGAGCAAATATGATTTCATTAGATGATAACTTTAAACTAATTTTTAGACTTAATTTGAACTAGTTTAGTGATTAGTACTTACTGAAGTCACTACAAAACGCAAGCTTTAGCATTGCTAGATAATGATATCCATGGGCGTAGCCAGGGAGGACAGGGTAGGACCACGCCCCCTCTATAATTGTGAGGGTCAAACCAAAAAGTGTTTAGGTTTTGAAATATCTAGCTAGCAAAAATCCTAGCTACGCCCATGATGATATCTAATGACAATTTTAGGAAAATGTTTAAGTTTGATTTGAATTAGGTTAACAACTTTTAAATAAAGTAAAAGTGAACAAGAAGCGCTAATAGTAAAAAAACATAATTAAATAAATAATAATTTTTGTTTCATTTTAGGATGAAATGTATCATTGTAAATTGGAATTTAATTATAACTTATTTTAGAAATAAGAAAAAAGGGTCCAATTCCTCACTATCCCTTTATCTTTATAAAGGTTACCGGTTTCGAGGTCACACTTTTCACCTCATCTTCAGGTCTTACAAGCTACAATATAACATAATTCTAAAAATGTAATTTAATTTTTCAACTTACAAGAGAGGTCACACCGATTTGACCGAGTCTCTGTGTACTTAAAGAGATTCACCAGTGTAGTATCGTAAAGGTGCACAATTTGGGAATAAGGGAGAAATTTTTCTCGAAAGTGTTAGGTTCCATACAAATTCATTCACTGATCATCCATCATCAATTACATAGCCACACACAAAGAAAGTTGTTTGTAATCCGGTGTCAGAATTGAGCTATCACATACAAGGAATTTCCCAACAAAAAAAAACAGGTTAAAAATAGCAAAAATTCACGAAAAAGTGCTAAGAAAAATATAAAAATTGTTTTTTCTATATTCAAATATTCATTTATATGGTTAAGACTCCGCCGAACATGAATCCGCGGTCAGAATTTATTATTCTTTTTCTAACCTCAATAATAAAATAAGATCCACTTCTTATTTGTGGAAGGGTGAAATCGGCGGTGACTATTAGACGCCTTCATTGTAGCCATCTTTCTCTATCGCACGGATTTCTATGACTTACTTTATCGCTCTCATGTAACGGCCGATGAACCATGGGGACTTTCCGACCCTGTATATTAAAATCTTCATTTATAAAATGGTTAAGACCCCGCGGAAAGTGAATCCGCTGTCAGAATTGATGCTTCTTTTTCTAACCTCAAAAAAACCGGGTCAATTAAGGTCAGATATTACGAATTTTCATAAAATAACAGATTCGCGCCAAATTTGATACACAGGGGTTTCCAGGGTCGCTGATCACTAGAGGGTCTTTCGTCGGCTAGTCATAGTCATTCGTTGTAAACAAATAAATAAACACGTAAATAAAAATAAATAAATTTTCGTACTTTATCAGTGAAAGATCGTTTTTCACCCCTTGGCGTGTTCGACATTATTAGAATATTAAAACACGTATACACGAAGTAAACGCGAAGCCAATAACTGCTGTTATTACTGGTTTCGTACGATGCGATGTAGCGAAAGGCTGACGCGACGGTTATGATCATCCGACCGAGTCCCGAATTCTAGTGATTTTGTAATATTTTACTTTATAACCTGAAAAAATTATTCACGGGTTTTCTGCCTAATCTTAGGTAATAAAGTACATAGAAAATTAAATTTCTAAAAACGAATTTTGTAAATACGATCAGGGATTCGTGATCAGTGGTCCCGAAAACCCCCGTATACTAAATTTGGCGCGAATGTGTTACTTTTTTAATTTGGTCGGCCATCTTGAATCCGCCATCTTGAATTTTGCAAAATTGACCTCGAATTCATGATCAGCGACCACGGAAACCCCGGTATACCAAATTGAGGTTAGAAAAAGAATAATAAATTCTGACCGCGGATTCATGTTCGGCGGGGTCTTAACCATATAAATGAATATTTGAATATAGAAAAAACAATTTTTATATTTTTTTTAGCACTTTTTCGTGAATTTTTGCTATTTTTAACCTGTTTTTTTTGTTGGGAAATTCATAGTATGTGATAGCTCAATTCTGACACCGGATTCGTGATCAGGAGGCAAAAATACTTCGGATAACATATATCGCATAAAAAGTACAGACAACTTTTTTAGTGTGTGGCTGTTATCAGCGCCAATTTTTCAGAAAATGATCATATACGCGTGGTTTGCATCAAAACTTTTCAACCAAAGAGATTTTTTTCAGAACGTGAATGAAGTATGTTTTCCCTTTGATAGACTAAAAGAACCTTGTGTTTGCTCAAATGTTGCTTTTATTTCTTGTAGTCTATGCCAGTTTCTATGCTTTGTTTTATTGATAATAATCGTCTGTGCACCTAAATTAGAAAAGCAATAAAAACGACCTATGTATTCCTTATTACCTTATTTCCAATGCAATCGGTGACCTTTCCTTGTTGGAAATGTCACCGTTTCTCTAGGTTTGTTCCAGATACTGAGTATAGTTGTCAATAACACCCACGCAATACATCGATGCTTTATTCTAATTTCGACACAAGATACAAACACAAATTTGATTGAAAGTATTATCTTCCACTTGTCCTTGTACAAGAGAAGTCTCGAACTGGTGAAGTATCGTCAATATTACAGGCAATGGAAAAAGTAAATAACACCACGATTTAATAAATAAACTAAAACAAAAACTGAAGAACATGAACAAAATTAACGGCAACCAACAGTGATCGTACCGTGCAGAAAATTTTATTGATTTGATCTTACTTCAGTTTTCGAGTATTCAAAATTTGCGAAGCCTTGCCGTACGTTATCAGCGTCGCAGCTTTATCAGCATGAAGCACCGTTTCATTAATTTCTACATTGATTTAGACAACGATTGCAGTCCCAATACTTTGCTTGGCACGACAGGTAGAAGGAGGTGCCCCCACTTTAACATGTTATACACCAGACAATTTGAATTACTTTTTAGCAGGTATTATGTCAGTCGAAGTAAACATTTTAACATCAAAATCGCCCGTGATTAGTGCGAATGTTCCTTCAAGGCTGAGACAAATTGGGGGCCCATAAACGATAGATTTGTACCAGACCGCGTAACGGAACGTAGTAACAATAGCTATCTCAAGTCAGATAAGCGCCGGGAAATCGTTAGAATGTGTCTCTGCTCGTAGTAAGGTTAGTTTAAATTTCTCTCACCACCTTAAAAATAACGTCCAACACTGCTAGCTTTAAGTGCAAATTTTAAGCAAATGACTAAGCATTTTTCCATGCTTTTTCATACTAACCAAATACCAAAGATTTTGAAATATAGGGATAAGAAATGAACTCTAGATTGCTAAATTTCTATGGTTTAAAATGGCCACTTACTGTAACTTGATACATTTAGTGAAAATATATTGTTAAATACCTTATAAAATTAGCACGCCCTTTTTTGTTTTGTTTTCTCCAATGTTACATTGCTGGCACCTACTTAAAATTTATTCTATTATTGCCACATAATTTCTACACAATCATGTTATAAAAACCAGGAATATTAAGTATAAATCAGGTTATAATAGTAATTAATATCCATAATTAATCATGATTTCCTACATTTTCCATCTAAATTACTAATAACGTAAGTACGATAAGAAAGTTACAATTAAAATGTATTACTAAAGTCTATATCTACCGAATTTCCTCCTAAATCAAATCTAAAATAACGAAAATATGTTAGACGTTATACAGTTTTTATACAAATGTAAAATCATTTTTCTGTAATATGAACTAAATAACCATTATTAAGTTTATTACAATATTCCTATAATTTTTCTAAAATGTCTTTTTTCGACTATTTTCTATTTGCTATTTTGCTTTCTAAAAATGAGTTTATGCCTATTATATCTAAACTATTGTGAAGTAATCATATAACAGTTAATTGTGTTTCCGAACTTTTAAAAATTTTATTATTTTCTTGCGTGGTGTTCAATTTTTCTAAAAATTTAAATGACTACAAACAAAGCCTCTCATTTTTCGCAAAAGAACCTAAATCTGTCAACGCAATATTGTTAGGAATTCCAGTAAAGTCGTATATATCAAGTTTCAGTTACTTTACAAAAACGTAATTACCTCATTTCATTCTATTATTGAATTATAGATATACCGTAGACTTATCCTGAATTCTGAAATCCTGAGATAAAGTGTAATTTTTATTTTTTTTAAGAAATCTTGAAGTTCTTTATAAACAAAGGAAGTTTTGTATCACAAAATTAAATGTATTATAATCTCATAAGTTTAATGTTTTAATTTATTAGTTTTCTTGATCTATTTATTTTCAATGAAACATATTAAAATAATTCATAAAGATGAATAACATAGCGACTGCTGATTGAGATGTACAAAAATCCTTATGTTTGTTGTTTTAAAAATCAACACATACCTACAGTGACTTTCACTATATCGGACTTTAACCATCGATAGAACTCGTCAAAAAATGTCATTTTGAAGTATACACTTTTTCTTCCAAAGGCTTCCTTTTTGAGATGTAAGCTCTTGAAAAAACATTTTTTTTTGGTTTTTATTTATTTTTTCTTAAACTATGAAGGCTATTTGTTTTATATTTAGTATTGAGTGTGTGAATGAAAAGCTCTATCGATTTTACAAATTATTGTGAAAATAGATCAATCATAGGCGTCCGTATGGGACTTTGATACCCCTATAATTAAAATAATTTCTACGCCACTGAAAATTTTTCAAAATTAATATATTTTTTTACATTGCGGTTTATACTACAGCAAAAAGGTCTCTTATTATTTTTAAAAGAAATGCTTGGTTTTTGAGAAAAATGGCTTATGGATTTCATTATATGTGAAATGGTTAAGTTTTTCAAACAAAGTAATGCAAAATAAAATATTTAATATTGAGAAACAAACAGAAATAACAATTAACAATCACAACAGATGTTCGAAATATTGTCCTCGAACATCAATGCAGTTCTCATATCGACTAATTAAGTTTTGAACTGCTCTCCTATCATTTTGGGGTTGTGTTTAAGAGTCTTACAATTATTTCCAATTCTTCTTCTTAACATTTCAAGAGTACAGACCCTTTCTTTAATAAATCCCCAAACGAAATAATCCATGAGATTTAGATCTGGCGATCGTGGCGGCCAATCAATGAGACCGGTATCAGGTTCTGCATGATTCATTTCCAAAATACGCCCGATTCAACGACGTGCATAGTACTCCCCGAGCCACTGTCTTATGTGAATCTGAATCCATATATTCCTCCTAAAAAGTAATGGCAAGTCATCGAGTAAAATATTTAAATCTTCTTTGTCTGAAAAACTTGACCATTTCACATGTAATGAGTCCATAAGAAGCCATTTTTCTCAAAAACCAAGCATTTCATTTAAAAATAGCAAAAGACATTTTTACTGTAAAATAAATCACAATGTAAAAAAATATTTGTTTTGAAAAATTTCCAGTGGCGTAGAAATAATATTAAAAATAAGGGTTATCAGAGCCCCTTACGGACGTCTACGATTGATCTATTTTCACAATAATTTTTAAAATCGATGGAGCTTTTCATTCGTACACTTCTCACTAAATATAAAACAAATGGCTTCCATGGTTTAAGAAAAAATAAATAAAAACCAAAAAAAAATATTTTTTCAGGAGGAGTTTTTTTTTTCTAAAAGGAAGCCTTTGTAAGAAAAAGTGTACACTTCAAAATGACATTACTTTGACGAGATCTATCGATGGTTAAAGTCCTGATCATAAAAAGTGAATCACCCTGTATACGAACACCCACTGTTCTTTATAATTCCACTAAAAACGGATTTCATCTTTTAAATCTTATCTAATAAGCACTAGAGCTGAATTTTTTAAATTGTACATTTTTTATTACCATTTCTTGTACTATGATTTATTTTGATTTTGGGCATTCTAGACAGATAACTTCCTAGCCATTAATAACTAAAGTAAAAATAAAAATAGTTTATCCGATTATCCGAATTGTACTAAAGAAAAAACACATGCCTGCCATATTCACAGTATTATAGGATGTTATAAATTATTAAAAGAAAAATTTTTCTTGTTTCTAAGACGACAATTGATCCGCGATAATTTTACCAGCCCGTACGTCTCAGTTACGTACCATTTTTGTTTTATTGAGATTTTATTCAGAATGAACGAAGGGTACGGATCCTTTCAAGCTGGAATTAATATACAAAGTGTTACAGAAGTGAAGACAAAAAATAAAGTGGATGATAGAACACGAAAAATAAGATAATTTGTTTTGTCTTTTGTTTGTGTTATTTGATTTGTAATCAGCGATTTTAACAAGAGTCCCTCTTTTATTTTAATACGAAACTAAACTAAAAAACCTAACCTCAAAAAAAATTGTGTCATAAAATGTCACTGAGAGGGATGGTAGCAGCCTTCTAGATGGTAGAAAATGAACGACAATATTGTATTTAGCTCTCTTAGAAACGTACCTGTACAAAATTTCAATGCAATACATTGTTTTTTTTTGTAAAAGACAAAAGCAAAAGACGATAGACCCTCGGCCTATAAGAAAAATCGTCTTAGATTTTGATGTTCCATCACCCACAATTTTTTTTGTACTTAACTCCACAACACCGTATATATCTGAAGATATGAAATAATATAATAGTATAATATAATTCGTTAATTTGTAATAATTCCCACTTTCATATACATATGTATATTCTGAGATCTACACGAATAACCACCTCTTATAAGAGAAAAACTATATTCTTTGGTTAAACAGACATAATTTTTAGCTTACGTTGTCTGTAGATTAATTTAGCCACCATTTAAAATGGATTCTGACAGACAATGAACCCTAAGTTCTTCATCTAACTTAATATGTTTTTTCTTTGAGCAATTTCGATTTAAATGTGTTACCTGAAGGTTTTTATGTAACAAACGATCATTAAATGCTCGTTATAACTAATCAAAATAGTGCGTTCTTTGAGTGAATCGATCGATAGACATTCATTTGACGTCTCATTGTTTTCAGTCGTGTATTTAACATTTGCACTAATCATGAGACACAAAGTGGTAAGGTTCAGTGTTTTTATTGTCACTGCGATTACGTTTGCCAATGGCTACCTCAGGACTAAAGGTCCCGCAGGATTCGACGAGGAATTTGAGAATAGCGTCCAAAAAGGTATGTAAAAAAATAAAATACACATGTATGACAAGGATTTGTCTGTATCAGAATATTTTAAGAAAACTTACGTATGATTCTTTGAATTTTTAATTTAAGATGTTTAGTTACGCAATAAACTAATATATTTTTTTGAAAACTATTAACTAGATGAATTTTACACAATACGAAGAATAATGTAGCATAGAAACCAAAGATGTAAATAAATAATTTCTTTAAAATTTGGAAGAAAATGAATTGTTGTAGTACTTTGAAATTATTTAATTTACCTATATGTATTTTATCATAATCAAATATTACCAATTTCACAGAGATAAACTATTGCAATCATTAAAATCAAATTGTCATGTGATGTCGTAAAGGTTAATCAGTAAAAAAAAACTGTTGAGTTACGTAACAACTCTATATTTTTCTTATTTGCTAGTAAATTCCGCTTTGCACACTAGTAATTATTACACAAATACACGAACGTACTTTTTAAATCTATGAAAACGTTGTAAAGCCTAGAAATTTATGTAATCTCACAACACGATAATTAGTTAATCTTATTCTGCTGCGAAGTTTTTAGATTTAAAAGGCGTTTAAATCAGATTCACATTGTATTTAATATTATTACTACAATAACTGCTATGTAACAAAGAAACCTACTCACTGGTGCTTACAATAAACACGAATTCTTTACAGTCGCAAGGTCACTTCCTTTTACTTCTTTATTGATAAGATTACTTGAGCTTAATTAATTGTTATTGTTGCCTTTTACAAAAAAAATGTAAATTACTACTTTACTATTCAAATGTTAAACTGAAAGGCACCTTAACTTAAAGTTAACGACCTACAACTTGATCAAACTCATCTTGTCGGGGTTCAAGAAGAGAGTCCCCACTAGGAACGACAAAGACCCAAGGGATGTTAATATTGGGACGGTAGGTTCAGACACGGAATGAGCTCCCGTGATCTGGTAACGTTCTCGACAAGTTGAATTTGATCAAGCTGTAATAACTGTAATTTGTAGATAATGATACCAACAAATGATTGTATTAATATATTTATTAGCATTCTCGCTTATTTGAAACAGTCCTTTACTATACTTAGTTTATGATGATTTCTCATTTGCATGGTCTACTGAGCTCAAAAAAACCTTTGCCAAGAATTAGAAAATCGTTGAGGAAGAAATCTGAAATTTAAATTCTAAAATATTTGCTTTAGTAAATATAATTCTTAAATGCAAATTTTTGGACGCCCGGTATAAAATTATGTTATTTAAAATACGTCAGCTATGTTTATAATAATAGTAGAATATTTCCAACAGGTTATACTCAGTTATAGGAAATATATAGGAGAATAAATAACAGATTATAGGTGCAGAAGTGAATGATAATGCATTTAACACAAATGCCAAATAAAAATATTTAAAAATATAAAAAAGAAGCATGATAAAAACACATAAATTAATTCAAAATAGACAAGTTTTGTAGTCTAGACGACGCAAAATTAAAAATTCATTATATTGTTATTGTGCGAGGGACTAACCGGTTAATATTTTGAAACATAAACAAACAGTCAATACAATTGTATGCAAGGTTATATAAAGAATTAATAGCATTGAGTTTCCTTATAAGCTAAACATTTCAGAAACCCTCTTTCGATAAGCTCGATACTACATATATGGCAATTATGATTGGGTGACCACACAAAAGCATCATAATCCAGTTCATTTGTTTGTTAACTGTCCACTGTCTACTACATATAATAAATCCCGGAACGTTTAAAGCAGATAAGGAAATACAAACGTAAAGTTCTGGTCAAGACATTTCTAAATTTTTAATTACTTGACTTTATTGAATCTCTTCAGAGGGTATAATTGATAATATAATTGAATAGAATAAGAGCTCACTTACTGAACGAATAGATTTTGGAGATTTAAAAACCTCACATTCAATAAATTGCTGACAGTCAATGACACATTCTTATACATTTTTTATGTCTCAGAAAATAAAAATATCTATCTATTTATCTATCAAACAAGAGCACGAGAGAGAAAGTAGGTAATTCAACTGAGAACCAAATTGTTCCAGCTTGTGCAATAATATAAAGTGGTCCATTTGGGCAAAGGCAAAGTCAGTAATAACAATTTCATACTGTTGATCCAAGTGTTCACAAAGAGAAGCAAGCTTGATTATACTTGATCTTCTAGAAATAAAACCACGATGCTCTGTGGCTAGGTTGTTCTTAATATCATTAAATAGTGTGCCATGAATGATGATTTCAAAGATTTTGGAGGAATTGTATAATATGGATACAAGTCTAGAATTATTTACTAGTGCAGGATCATCTTAGAGTTGTAGTATGAGATTAAAAAAAATGGTAGCGGGTCAGCCACCACATATATACAATCCTTTATAAAAAAGCTAGGTGTGCCATAAACACCTACTGTCGTTTTATTAGCTATTGCATGATCCTTTATGATTCTAGCTACTCCCAAGGAAGATGATGAATTTATATTGTCATTAAATGAGGGTTAAATCTTCTATTTTCAACAAATGACCCGAACAACTGACGGGTCAGTTTCGATACATACTTTTCACAAAAGTGTTTCAATTTATACATCCTAGAATCAAGATTTGTTTTTTTTTTTGAGAATAACATTGTCGATAATACAGCACACAAAACAAAAAAAGTAGTCTGTTCTTTTCAGCAGATCCTATAACTGATGTCATGTTTTCGGAGTCATCGAACACGAATTTGATGTCAGTTTGGCGCCAGCAAAAACGGGTTATTTGTGAAGGTTCGTAACGTTGTGAGAATCTCCATACATTTGGATCTGCTGATGCCAATCTGGAAACGAGAAAGAATATAAAGAGGAAGAAGATCACAGTGAAATAGTCAATGATCACGAATATATATCCTGGCATGGAAAGAAACATCCGCAAACGTTTATTCAGGGTGGGCCACATTATATTATTCTCTAGGTTTATTAAAAGACGGAGCTAAATATTCAGCTAGAGAACTGAAAAAGAAAAATATGTCTGAAGGAATCAAATCTTTTTTTGTATATCGATCACGTGAAACAAGTTTTTGGAAATATTGTTCTTCAGATGAAGAAGTGTATTGTTACGTTAAAGGTTTAATAAAGGAATCAAAACATAACGTTTATAAAGGCTACTAATGGAGGTTAGTCATTGACTACTCAAAATGAAGCCTGTAGGAATCCTACATTGAAAGTTATGATAGTATTAAGTATGTTTTAGAAAAAATAACATGTGTAGAGCACAAATTTATGGAGATTTCAAAATCACTAATAATCAGGATTTACCAAGTATCCTTGTTTTCTGAGTTTATGGGACAGTAGAGATGGGAATAATTACTATGAGCAAACAATTTGCCCTAACCGAGGAGATCTGAATCCAGGGTCTTTTTAACGTTACCTAAGCACCTTTGCTAGATCCATTTAAGGTTCTGCTTCGTCCACTTCAATGAAACAATTCGTTAAGGCTTTGGACGAAAAAGGTGAATGTTATGGGTACAACGGGTTCCTAAAATCAGTAATGCTAGTTTTTTATTGAAAATAAACGAAACTGAGAAGGCAAATAGAAAAATTTTTGGGAAAACTTCAGAAAATTTTAATTACATGGTTTACTTACCGATAATTTAGGTGATTTGATGATTTAGCAAAGTGAACGATTTCACCAAGATTGAAAGGAAATGGGAAAAGGTAGGTAAGTTGGATGCTGAAATGATAATAATATAAGGTTAGAGGTATGTAAAAAAAGAAAGAAACTCACTACATCAGTCTTTTGAGTACAAAAGAGTTCGCTATAAAAATATATTTTTACTGTACATCGCATACTACCTTGTGTAGATATACATCCTTTTATATGAATTGAGTGAACATTTTCTTGAAAATGGTGGTTGCTGATCTCAAACTGACTTCAGATTCGTCTTCAGTGAGACCTAACTTATAGAGATAGTGTTATGGAATCCACTATGCGGACCAGCTTCCACGACGTTACAATTCTTAAACTTATACCTAAGTAACCAGTTTTTTGAGGATCTCGAAAATGGTAGGTGCTGACGCCAAACTAATTTCAGATTCATGTTCAGGGAGTCTGAAAATATGACAATAACAGGGTCTGATCAAAACAACAGACGACTTTGTTTGTTTTGTGAACCTCTGTAATCAGCCTGGAAAACCATGGAGGAAATTTGTAACGACGCTTTTTTTAAGCACACATGTTCCAAAAACATAAATTCCGTTAAAAAATCATATTTTTAATTATGTATTTTACTCATTATGTATTCAATTCGAAGTAGAAATTTTTAAATTTTACAAGTACTTATGAAACATTATTGCACTTTTAACATTTATTAATAACCATATTGAATTTAATATAGAATTCGGTTGATATTGCACACGCATGTTTAAAAGTTCTACAAGTTAATATTATTACATTTATTTAATTATTTTTGTACAGATTTAACACTTTAGAACCAATTACAAACATTTCATAACTTTAATTTACATGTAAAATCTAATTAAATTACATAATAAAATAATAATAGAATACTTAGATTTTTGTGAAAGTCTCATTATAAAAAATACGCGCAACTTACCTTTATTTTGGCAACCTACCCTGTATCCTTTATTATTTATTACAGCCAAATAAAAAATTTTGACATTTAAAAATATCTTTCCATTTTTATTGTATATCATAATTCATAATGTATTTCTGATGAATGAATGAATTGGATAATATTTTATCTTATATAATACTCTATTGTTGATCAAGATTAAGGTTTGATTTTGTGCAACAACTGATAATGTTTATGCTTGTTTAACGTTAATTGATTGAACAGTGAAAATCTGCAATTCCCAAAGATATTATCTAATTTATATTAAAAAAAAATTGGTGTAGAAGTAAAAAAGAAGAGAACATTTAGTTACAATATCAGTGATTATATTACTATTTACATAATAAAAGAAAGGATTTTGAAAATTGAAATTTTTATAAAAAATTTTAACTGTACAATGTTAAAATATTAAAAAGTGTAATAAAATTTAAAACATACGCACGTATTTCACAACTCAGAAACTTTTTACATTAAATTAGAAATTTATACGCTAAAAGATTAGTCTTGATCTGTATTTCGAATATACCAACAGTCCTATTATATTCGTCCAAAGAATCTGTGGCTGATGTATTGACGTAATTTTCTGGATCACACTGTATATTTTTTAACCATACCATGTAAATTTTTAGATTAAATTAAATTTTCTAGATCACCTTTAGTATAATTTTAATGTCTTGTATAATCAGGTTTTCTTATACAGGGTATCCAGAAACGAATGAGATATACTTCAAAATTAATTTTCCTGGGTCTAATTATGTTAGTAAAATTTTGCGTTTTTAAAAAATTATAGGTCTTCAAAAAAAATTCTCTTCTCTTTTATTTCTTTTTTGAAGATAACTATTTATAGAGGTGTACCTAATAGAAGAATATAGAATAAGGTGGGTTTATTCAATGCCATCTGTATCTACTGTAAAATATCTTAAAAAATTGGTTCTAATGGTAAAACAATCTTTTTTTGTATCATTTGATTGTTTATACTTATTCAGTCTAATACAACAATATTTTCTTTTTTTATCTTTATCCTCAGGATGTTTCTGAGAATGAAGAAAAAAAGATTAAAACAGTATGTTAACTGGTCAAAATTTAAAAGTAAAATAACCTGAAATATTTGTCATGGTTCGAATTCTGGAAAAGTTGTTTAATTTATTATTCTTGTCTGTTGTTGTTAACTTTAAGAAACACATCTGTTTGAAAAAAAATTGAAAAATAAATAAAATGTATAGAACTTCTTTAAATGCTAATACGAATATAATTAAATTCTAACATTCTGCAATATACTACATATCATCTTCCCATTATTCGACGATTCATTTTTTCAATCAATTTATAATTGTTTTAATGATTTTGATAAAAGTTGATTTATTAATAACTGATTTAATACGTTGATATTAGTTTTGTAATGTAATTTACTAACAATACTTTTTCTTGGTATTTTTTCAAATAAGTTATTTATGCCTCTTTGAAAGTTGACAAATTGCTTATTAACTTGTGTAATATACAAATACAAACATGAAATACAATAGAGAGATACAAAACTTGTTCTTCCTGTGGTTAGGTTCTATTCAAGTCCCATAGTACCTCAGTCTTATCACGCCTATTGTGCTTCTCACTGTTCAAACCTATTCAGCAAGTAGTTTCGTCCTTTTAACAAAGTCCTGGTCTAACCATCTGAGTCTTGAGTCCATATATTCCTGCACCCGTCCCTCTGGTTATTTTGGAGGCATCCGAAAACCATACCAGGCTCCATCTTTCCAGGGTAATACAAAACTTCGATATAGCTCCTAAATTGAACTGAAATGATTGTTTATGACGTATCATTTGTTTTCATTTTATTGAGTATTGTGCCACTACTACAAAATGTTAAATAATCATTAAGAAAAAACAAAATACTGTCTAATGTGACTAAATAATCTTTATTATGCCTTTAGACAGTGCATATTGATCATCAAATAACTTCGAAATCAATATATTTCAGCGTTTTCTTTATAATTTATATCTCGTAATTATTTGAAATGGATAATTTTTATGGTAACACGTTATATAAAAAATATTTACAAACTAGAATCAGACTTTTCCTGTTCGCAGTTAATAATGTACAATAAAAAAGGTGTGAAAATTGAAAACCATTGTATCTTTAGCGATCCATGTGAACAAAGCGTATAATTACTTTATACGCTTCGCGTGTAGCATTTACTTATGGTCTGAATGATGAATTACAATTATTACTACAAATAAAAATAATGAACACAATAAAAGTTCCATCTAAATCTTTCTAAATCTCCATTATTTTAAATAATTGTGAACAGATTTATGTTGTTATCCGATTTATAATTAACATTAGTTGTTTGAGTGTGGAGTGACGGATTCAAACAAGCTTACATAATAATTCCAAAATCCTTTTTATTTGCAGGAAAATTTCTATGTCTCTTCCTTGGAGTATGCACCGTGCCCTTCCAACAAGGATTCGCCGCCAAGCCAAGTCTAGATACAGTTTATCAATGGTCACAACTAGAGTTTGACTACGAGTCTCAATATGATCGGCAAGCTGATATCGACTTGAAAATATTTATTCCAGGACGGCCTGCTCCCATAGACACAGATGTGTATTATTCCGGTGAGAAAATCAATTTTTTGCGATTTTTTTTAACCTGCTTTTTCATTCCAAATGTTAAAAATTTCTTAGGTAATTTAACACGATAATTAAGTTTTACCTCTGTTCATACGATAATATTTTTAGCGAATAGTATTTAGGACGTTAAAAAATGTGAGATACAGGACAAAAGGATAAAGATTCATGTGTATCGAACTCTTTTTTTTATAGGAAAAGTACCTACTCTTATCTCTTCGATAAAACATTCCATTTTAGAGAAAATTGAAATATGTAATTTTAAATACTTTGGCGGCACGTCCGTAGCAACACAAATTCTCATTTTCAATGTTGTACTAAATGAGATGAAAAAATGTTCCTGTAAATTTGTTTCATACGGGGTACTATAAGTAAAAATTTGATGGTAAAAAATGAAATTGAGAGGTTTAACACTTTGATTTCATGAAAAATACATTATTAGAGGTGTTCAAACTGTCCTTGCATATTACTCCGTATCTTAAAAATAAATTACATGACCTCTCAATCCTCCCAGGTTAAGCTCGAATTGTATTGCAACCTTCTATTAACTGTCGTTGAAAAAGTCCAGCATATTCAGGTCTGTCGATCTACGTCTCCAACTGGTCTACCAGGTTCGTGGTTTCAATTAGATATATCCTGCCTCCCACAGTGGCAATCCAGACATTTAAAATTTAAACTAGAGTTCTGTTGAAATCTAGGTTCAACAATAGTATGTGGATTCTGGTGAGCATGCATGTTATAAAAATCGAGAATTGTAAATTCCCGTCTGTGAAAAGGATTAAATTAGGATTGCTAGGATGTACTCCCAAAACCCCTATACAAAATGTTCATCTAGTATCCCAGTCTGGTCGACTTGTACACGTTGGATATGGTAGGGATACAGTAACCATTCCGTAATGGTTCTCCAAACAAAAGAGTGGCTAATACCTAAAGGGGCAATCCGTGTAACGCTAATTCCAGGGTTTTCTCCCACTTTCTTCCACAGATTTAGATCATTCCAGCCTCGGAGTCGCTGATGTAGCCTGGTGAATATTCTGGATGGTTAAGATAAGCCTCAGCATAAAAAAGAATCTTGATTCTAACTTTATTTAAATGAAGTGCAATAACGTTTTATACATATTAACTCACTTCTGAACGTCGTTTTTTAATCCCACGTCACCATGATGGTGCTTATAGAATTAACGAAGCAAGTGGATGTACAGAATTTTCATATATGAGCTTTTTATATTGCCTAAAGTTATTTATTCGTAGCATAGCCTTAGTATTGTCTGAATACACGGTTTAAGGCGTCAGTACTTAAATCGATGTGTGCTAATGCTGCCCGGGTTCGATTCCCGCGGCCGGTAGACCGTAGATTAGCTATGCGTGTACGGAGGATTGGCATCCACCGTGCAGGTATGGTAGGATGGAAGAATGTTGGCTTGGGTCAATGTGGCATTTGACCATTAATGAGGTTTTCCAGGTTTCCCTCATTTTTGCACTGAATGGTCCTACCAACATAAGTTGTTCCTGGGCGCAAAAGCGGCTTGCTTAATAATAATATGCCGCCTCCTCTCCCGCACAAGTCTCCGACTTCTGGACTAATTCTCGTGGTTTTAGAATGAGGAGTAGAGATATTATAATATATTCCCTCCTATGGAAAAAAAGAAAATACTTAAAAATAAGAAAAGTAGTTTATATTTTTTGTTTTTCTTCGCAAGCACAGAAAAATATTGAGTTTCAAAATTTGTACTATCAGGACTGAACAATACTAATATTTATATTTCATATAGTGGTAAAAATATACATTTCAAATACAAGACCCTAACTTTTGAATTACCTACCTAGATATGATAAGAGTTTAGCTAGTTAAGAATTTCAGATAGTACAAGGCGAAAGCGACAACTTTGTCAGGTGTAAAATATAAATGGTTGTAATTATTTCTTGATATGAATAATTTGTTTTCTACTACGCTAGGTACAGTAGGTATGGTATATTAGTATACATTATTATATATGCAAACAATATTATGTAAAAGTTAAAATTATACCAAGACCATTAACCGCAAACCATAACATTACGTTATTTAACTAGAATAACATTAATTTCATATTGTAATGTTTATTTACAGTGACGGCTGGTGAAAATTAATGTGGTTTTTAATAAGGAAACATGGGACCCATACCGTTTTTTGGGTATTGATTTCTATGCCCACAAAGAGAATTTTTGTGAAAAAATTTCAAACGAATTTTGCGAATTAAAAAATTAAAATAGGATCTACTCTGAGATCTCTGGAAAAGGGTTGCACATATTTGAACAATATTTTTTTTCATAATCACCTAATAGACCCAACAGTCATCCTTTTAATTTTTTACAATATTGAAATTTTTTTGTATATTATTTAAATTTTTATTTAATACTAACTAGCATTCTATTGTTTAAACTTCATAATGCTGTAACTTTATAAAAAAATGGAAAAAAAAACAATTTGCACAACCCTTTTTGAGATTTAAGTTTTTATTTCGCAAATTTCTTTCGAAATTTTCTGTTCATGAAAGTTTTCTGTGAAGAGAACTCATTTCGTAAAAAATATTATACGTACATGCATTATTACCAAAATATAACCACTATAATTGTCACCAGCCGCCACTGCTGATAAATAATTAAGGTATATTTAACTTAAACAGTTAAAGAAAACTGTAAAAATTAATTTGTATAACAATTACAGGTAGTTCTTAATTTTAATAGCCAGTAGCACATCTAAAACCATTATTGATATCATATCACGTTTTCTATAGGTTTGTATTCTTAAAAATGTTTATTGTACCTAGTTCCTCAATGTAAGGTCTCTTTGATAACTTTTAAAGTTGCACTTGATAAAATAGTTCAACAAAAATAGAAAAATACCTAGTACCTTGCAAAGATTAGACCCATGTATCCTTATGCATTTTGACGCGCTAAGATCCGAATCAGAATTGCTGCATCACTTTAAATTTTTTTCTTATAAATCGCGAAAAACCGTCGTTAAATACAGAAAATAAAACTATTTCTTATATCTATGGGACATTAGAGACAGTAACTATGAATAGAAAGTATGGCCAAACAAAATAAATTTCCATCCAGGGTTGAAAAACATCATCCGCAAACCCTTAGTTGATCCTTCAAATATTCTGCTTCCACCTCTCCATATTAAACTTGGTCTCATAAAATAGTTCGCTAGCTCTGGGCAAAGATGGTGACTGTTTTAGATATTTAGAAGAGAAGTTTCCGGAAATAAGTGATGTTAAACTGGAAAAAGGTATTTTCGATGGTCCTCAAATCCGTACCATGTTCAAAGACGAAAAATTTATCACAAAAATGAATTATACTGAAAGAGCAGCATGGCTAAGTTTCAAGAAAGTCACTCAGAACTCCTTGAGGAATTAGAAGAGTGAGGAATAATAAAATTTAGTTGAGGAATTGTTGGAAAGCTTCAAACAGTTGCCTGATGAATTTGGAATTGCATTTACTAGACAATCATCTTCTTTCCGGAGAACCTTGGAGACTACGGCGAAGAACAGGGTGAACGGTTTCACCATGATAACAAGGAAATGAGTTGGTATCAAGGGTAAGATCAAATGGCTGAAGTTCTATCTATGACTGAGGAGTTTCCCAGATTCTTGGGTTACTTTGCACGCTATAAAAATACTGGAGGGTGATAGAGTAATTTCAACTTCGGATTCGACTTCAGCGCGTCAAAATACATCTCGATATGGTCCTGCAGTAACTTTCATTCTCTTTTTACAGTTGTTCCAAATGCTATACCCCCCTAAAGTGGGAAAACTGGGGGTGATGGAGCAATTCTGAATTCGGATTCGAATTCAGCATATCAGAATACATATAAACATGGCCCTGCAATCATTTTTAGTCGGTTTATACAGTTATACCTAATGCTGATTTCTCCAAAGCGAGATTTTCGGTATTTTCTATATTTAAGGGCGGTTTTTCGTGATTTAAAAAAAATGGGGGGCGATGGAGCAATTCTGTCCCAGATGCAAATTCAGAGAGTCAAAATACACAAAGATACATGGGTCTAATCTTTGGAATATACCACTTTTTTGTGGGACTGTGTAATTAACTGGTGCCATAAATGTTTAAATATTTAAGTTATGACGAAAATAGTACATAAGAAAACTATCATTAAATCTGTTTTTTTAATATTAATTTATACAATAATTATCAAAGAATTATATATACCTATTAACCTTCATCAGAAAAAGGTTATTGTCCAATTTTACTGTCTTGCTATTATATGAGTTCGTTAAACACTACTAAGGTGATTCAACTTTTAAGTGTAATCAAAATTATGCACAATTCAATATTTACTTAGATAAATATTGATGATTTTAAAAAGCAAATATATGTACAACATATTAAAAAAATTCGGTAGTTATTGTTATAACAATTAAAAAAAATATTCACAATTTACACAGATGTAAGAGTTAATGACTTTTTTTTGTTGTCATAGAAGTGTTAAATTTCCAACGAAATATTTAATTTGAAATTTATTATACTTACCGAGGATTTGTTAGTTCTGAACTAACAGAACATCAGAGATTTGATTTTAACACATAAGTTCTTATAAACCTAGATCTAAAAATATACTGAGCGTCCAAATTCATATTTACACTTCAATTTTTTTGTGCAATATCTCAGAAATTGTAAGTGATATCAGATTTAATTTGGTTTACATTTAGTTATAAGGATAAAATATGTACAACGGTTACTAATATCCGGTTTTGTACAACAATGGCGCACGTTCATGCGTCTTTTTTGAAAATATTTTACACCCTTGTCCATTCAATTTTGGATAAAATTGCTGCTCTGTAAACAAAATTGAACTATATTTGAAAAACTATGGATTTTGAAACATATAAGTATCTAACAGCAAGAATTAAAATCTTTTGTGAAAATTAAAATAAGTATAGATTTGAACATTTTAATTATAGTTAATTAATTCGCAATTAAACAGGATTTGAGTATGTCTTCTGCCGACATGCGTTTTGTTAAGATGTAACATACAAAGTACAACATATATTAGAACAGAGAGAGATCTACTAACCAGATGTAGGTCAGTTTCGAACACATTAGTTCTCATCAGTATGACATGCTAGACGGGACTGTAGTCTGCAGAGTAGTTGCATATTATTAGATAAGTTTATTTCGTCTAGTGCATTATCATAATTTGTAGGCTATATCTCGACCACACTTATAAATTTTAACATCCTGTATCCTTTTTAATATGGACTTTCAAACTTCAAGTGTCAGTTACTTACATAAGATATTTGATTACAACTGAAATACTGCATAAATATGCGTAATATAACACAAGAAATGGCTATTCAGATTGTTTTAATTATTTTCTGTTTTCTATAAAACAATTTCTTAAAAATGAAAAAAATACTTCTTTATTGTGCAAATTATAGCCCTGCAACTTTTAGGTTTTATTTTTATTATAGTATATCCATAAAATCCACACCAAACTGTCACTCTTTGGGTATACAGTGCTCGCTCTTGAATGACCCAAGGAATGTCTCTACCCCAAATTCGACAGTTGCATGTTCATATACCCACTAAGATGGAAATACACCTCGTCGTTAAAGATGATTTTCTTCCAAAATCACCGTCCACTTCTTGATTCTTCAACATCCAATCAACAAAAATCCGACGCATTAAATGGTTATCTGATTTCAATTCCTGGGTTAACTGAATCTTGAATGGATGCAGATGCTGATCTTTTATTAAAATCCTCTGCGTTGTGCTTTTTGAATTGTTTGATTGCAGTGACTGACGTCGCGGTACTGGGGTTACGAGAATTATCACTCACCGTAGCAATATTTTTGGCTGTTTTTTTTTTATTATCTTCAACTGAATCTGTTTGTTCAAATTTGGCAACTAATCTTTTCATAGTTGCTTCATTCGGGGCGTTCTTTCTACCGAAAATTCCACGTAATTTGCGCACATTCTCGGCTACACACTCTCCGTACTTGTAACGAATCTTCACTCGCTCATCCATCGCATTTTGTCTAACTGCATCGTGTTTATTACATCTTGTGACACAATTCTTACTTTTGTTGAAATTAACACAAAAAATTTTGCATGGCAAACACTATACAAAGGAATACAATTTCCTTTTACATATATTGCTGTATTAACAACAACGATTTCATTCAACAAATAATCTAATTGCATGTAAAAGAAGTACTTTGAAAGAAATGTAACAGTCGGAAAAATGTACCAATTTCTAAATACGGCTACTAATATACAGGATATTACAATTGAAAATTGTAAAATTATTTCATAATTATAATTTTGTAATTAACAGCAAGTTTTAAATTTTGTTGATTGTTCTATTTTGTTTTACAATTCTTTTAAGTCGTGAATAATATTAACAATAATGTTCCACATAAATCCTGTATTAAAATACCGTGAGATACTGAACTGCCGTATAATTTGATTATTTCCAGTGATTAGTTAATTAGGTGTGGTTTTTGAAAACGGACTTTATGGTAAAGTAAAATGGAGAACAGAACCTCATTGTATTTCACAGTTTTTTTAAACATACCACAGTTTCCTAAAACTATATCCCTTTAGAGTTCATATTTAATCTTAAATATAGTAAATTTTACTTACATGTCCCAATTTAAATTTTTCTAGATCATATATTTTTATACTTATTATCCTGTGATCAAACTTTTAAATTAATGTTTCTTTTTATTTTTATAGAGGACAATAGACAAAACAAAATCTTCATTACCATCCCACGATTCCAGCCCGGAATACCTGTGACATTGGGTACAGTTTCCAGTAAAATGTATAAAGGAAATCCAGTAATCACACCTTATCCGTCATGGAAATGGCACAGGAGCCCACAAAGTTGTGGTGCTGAACGCATTGTCTCTGTATATCGTGTTCTGGTAAGTTTTTGCAATACTTAATGATTTTATTTTACATACACGTCAGTATAAAAAAATGTTACAAAGACTTTACTTGCGACAGTTGTAGAAATTGTTATCTACTAATAGTCGATCTGCGCATGTTAGTTTGAAGAAATTTGCTCAATACAGTTGGACACCTCCACTTAAATTGACAGCGATATAATAATTTACTAAAAATAATTTATTTTTATAACTTTATACAATCTAATCAAATAAATCTGATTTTACTATTCATCCTGTCATTAATATGATACCGTAGCTTATCTTTTATGCAAATATTGTGAAATGGTGATTTAATTAACTAAAAATTATTAGATGTGATTAAAAAATGTGTACAAAATCACTCCATTATAAGTAAACCGTTGCCTCGGAAGAAAAATAATTGTTTAAATAAATAATATCTTATCCCAGTCAATGAGTTGTTTTTACAAATCTATTTTTAATAATCAGAAACATCTCACTTAAAGCACAGTAGTATGGTTATCCTTTTTGTGTGTGTGTGTTTTGAAATGGCACTGGTTCATCACCAAATAGTCAGTCTAAAACATTCAGAATAACTGAAATTAAAGTAAATAAATAAATATTTGACTTTCAGCTTGATCTGTTGTCTGGCTTGTGGCCACATCATCCATTTAGACTTTTTGACATTACAAAAAACATATCTCTCCTTCAGAAGAAAATCTCAAATTAGATATTAAGTCCTCTAGCCGGTATTTTTATTTAATCCGGTACTGATACATAACACTTCGGTTTGAAGCCACTGTTCCAGTTTCCAGAATAACTGAAATTAAAAAAAACATACTTAACTTTCAGTTTGGTTTGTAACCTTCCATAGTGATAGATAAACAATTTTCTGGCTGGTTGTTCCAGCCGTTCAGAAGAAACTCTGAAATTGGAAATTAAGCCCTCTAGCTGGTATTTTTATTTAATGGTGCATTGATACGTGGCACTTCCGTTTAAACTAGTCCAGTCTTTGATATTTCCTAATTCTAGGTAGTTCGAAACTTTCATCTTTTTTGGATTTCTATTGTTTCTCTATAGTTTCGGATAGAATCTATTTTTTGGAATTATAATATTGTTTAGATCCAAGTGAACTGCTATAGATGTTGTTAATATTGTGTTTTTTTAAGGGAAGGCCTACCTTCTCAATATTTCTTTGTAGTAGGGTAGATATGTGTTGCCAGATTGCCTACTTTCTTTATTCTTATGTATTTTCTGTTGCTTGTTGTCACTTATATAAATCAGTAGCTGGATGCACAAGGCACGTAATGTGTGTGTGCGTGTGTGCATGCGTGCGTGCGTGCGTGCGTGTGTGTGTGTGTGATATGTTTGTCAAAATGTCAAGAAATCGAAAACGATGACGTGGCAGTCACTTTGGAGATTAACCATCTTAACCCTCAGTCAGTTTAAGTGTNGCATTGTCTCTGTATATCGTGTTCTGGTAAGTTTTTGCAATACTTAATGATTTTATGTAATGTGATTAAAATGTATACAAAATCACTCTGTTATAACTAAACAGTTGCTTCGGAAAAATAATAATTGTTTAAATAAATGCCAAAAAACAGCAGCAGCAGCAGTTTTATAAATTTATTTTCAATAAGCAGAAACATCTCACTTAAAACTCAGCAGTATGGTTATCATTTTCAAAATATTCACAATAACTGAAATTATAATAAATAAAATATTTGACTTTCAGCTTGATCTGTTTTCTGGCTTGTGGCCATATCATCCGTTTAGACTTTTTGACATTACAAAAACATATCTCTCTCTTCTTCAGAAGAAAATCTAAAATTAGATATTAAGTCCTCTAGCCGGTATTTTTATTTAATCCGGTACTGATACATAACACTTCGGTTTGAAGCCACTGTTCCAGTCTCCAGNGATTTTTTCGTACAGTGCATTATTTAGAAGATATTTAAGGATTTATATAAAATGCAAATCAGCCAGAAAAGCACGTATTTCAAAGCGGCGCTGCACTAAATGCACGACTACTCTTTCGTTTCTTGATGAAAATTCAAGATACAAAGTTTGTTTAGAAGGGGCAGCTTCAAACTTTCTTTCTATGTGCTATTTTACAGGGAAAAATAATTCCTTCCTTAAGAAAACTATGTGGGATCATGCGAGTAGAGCTTAGTAGGCAGTCGATCTTTACGCTCTTTTATAAAGTTAATGGGACAACGAATTAACTAATGTAAATTGGGCAAATATTTAGCAATATAAAACCAACTGAAATGCGACATGTAATTTGTATGAATCGATTTCGCCAAAAATTTGCCTGTGCTTTATTTCATTCATATTTTTATGCTATAAACGCTGGGTCCACTTTTTTTCCAGTCCGGACAAAACATTTAAGTATTGTATCTTAGTGAGTATATATACAGGGTGTTTCATAACTCTACCTACACAGAGCAGGCACGTGTAGAGGATCTTGTTATGTAACATTTTTTTCCGAGATGTAGTACCATGGAAGAGAGGGGACCGCCTAGCCGGGTGTCTTGGCCGGCCGATTTCGATCTGCCGAGGCAAGCATCACGGACGCAGGCTGGAATTTGTGGATGTGTGACCTAGGCAGGCTCGGGGACCTGGCTGTGGCAGCCTATCAGAGACCTGGGTCGCCCAACATTTGCCGCATGCGTGTGGTCCCCGATAAATGGTAATGAGAACAGAGCAAAGAAAATCTCTGTAACTCAAGACATATTTATCATACATAAACTGTACGAGACTTTGCCGTCAAGCCACCCGTGTAGTAAATAGGATGGTTTGAAGAAAAGTACTCGAGTAATGAAGGAGAGTGTACAAAGGACCTAATAAGGCCTAAGTGCCGCGGTGGAAAAACAATTCCACCACCCTCCGACATACATACATACATACCATTGAAGAATATTGACCTCTGAAGATGAGTGTTAAATTTTGAAAAACAATAATATTTCAGCAATGCCTTAATATAGGCAACTAAATTTGCAATATGATTTGCGTTTATTATCTTTAATTGGTAAAAATATGAATTTGTTGGAAGCCCCAGGGCCGGACTAGGGGTAGGGCGCCCTTAAAGTGATATCGATTTTTTTATCAGTATGCCAATTATTAAATAGTTTCACCAGTATTACAGGAAATTTAATTCGAAAATTGTTACTCTTACATTTGTTTGGAAAAATAACAAATCGGCATAATTTAAGTCCTCTACACTTGCCTGCTCTGTGAGTTATGAAACACTCTGTATATATGTATAGTACATGGATTTATTCTTTGAAATCCGTTCTTTACGAAATTAAAAAATCATTATAATTCATTCAATCATTTTCAAAAGCTTGAGAAACAACCGAAAAAAGGGACAGGAATGAAAACACCGAGAAGAATACAGTAGATATAGTACGATCGTATTCGATGCAAAGTAGAGCAAAAAATTGTCGGTCATTTATCAAAGGAAAATCGTGTCATCATTTTTAGGAGGCGTAAGATGAACCGTTTCAAATTTAAAATGAAATTGAATGTAAAATCTGAAATACCGCCGCATACGCACTGTGTTCTGGTACTAGCTGTAGTCGGCCAGGTGCATCGAGTGTACGAAGTGGTCGGTTATACGTCAAATACTAACCTGGCGAGCTTGATCGTAGAGCAGGGAACAATAAACAGTGGCGCGTACAGAGGTGAAATGTAGTACATATGTGGAATTTAAATAACGAATTGGATTTATAATAAATTACATTTAAAACAAATAGTTTATGAGAATAAAGGGATTTTTGTAGGAACAGGGTTCCAGACGTGAACTGATCTCTTCATCGCACCCCATTACGATTCTTTTTTTTANAAATTCGGTAGTTATTGTTATAACAATTAAGAAAAATATTCACAATTTGCACAGCTGTAAGAGTTAATAACTTTTTTTTGTTGGCATAGAAGTGTTAAATTTCCAACGAAATATTTAATTTGAAATTTATTATACTTACCGAGGATTTGTTAGTTCTGAACTGACAGAACGTGAGAGATTTGATTTGATTTGATTTTTTTTAACAGACAAGTTCTTATAAGTCTAAATCTAAAAATATACTGAGCTTTCAGATTCATATTTACACTTCAATTTTTTTGTGCAATATCTCAGAAATTGTAAGTGATATCAGATTTAATTTGGTTTACATTTAGTTATAAGGATAAAATATGTACAACGGTTACTAATATCCGGTTTTGTACAACAATGGCGCACGTTCATGCGTCTTTTTTGAAAATATTTTACACCCTTGTCCATTCAATTTTGGATAAAATTGCTGCTCTGTAAACAAAATTGAACTATATTTGAAAAACTATGGATTTTGAAACATATAAGTATCTAACAGCAAGAATTAAAATCTTTTGTGAAAATTAAAATAAGTATAGATTTGAACATTTTAATTATAGTTAATTAATTCGCAATTAAACAGGATTTGAGTATGTCTTCTGCCGACATGCGTTTTGTTAAGATGTAACATACAAAGTACAACATATATTAGAACAGAGAGAGATCTACTAACCAGATGTAGGTCAGTTTCGAACACATTAGTTCTCATCAGTATGACATGCTAGACGGGACTGTAGTCTGCAGAGTAGTTGCATATTATTAGATAAGTTTATTTCGTCTAGTGCATTATCATAATTTGTAGGCTATATCTCGACCACACTTATAAATTTTAACATCCTGTATCCTTTTTAATATGGACTTTCAAACTTCAAGTGTCAGTTACTTACATAAGATATTTGATTACAACTGAAATACTGCATAAATATGCGTAATATAACACAAGAAATGGCTATTCAGATTGTTTTAATTATTTTCTGTTTTCTATAAAACAATTTCTTAAAAATGAAAAAAATACTTCTTTATTGTGCAAATTATAGCCCTGCAACTTTTAGGTTTTATTTTTATTATAGTATATCCATAAAATCCACACCAAACTGTCACTCTTTGGGTATACAGTGCTCGCTCTTGAATGACCCAAGGAATGTCTCTACCCCAAATTCGACAGTTGCATGTTCATATACCCACTAAGATGGAAATACACCTCGTCGTTAAAGATGATTTTCTTCCAAAATCACCGTCCACTTCTTGATTCTTCAACATCCAATCAACAAAAATCCGACGCATTAAATGGTTATCTGATTTCAATTCCTGGGTTAACTGAATCTTGAATGGATGCAGATGCTGATCTTTTATTAAAATCCTCTGCGTTGTGCTTTTTGAATTGTTTGATTGCAGTGACTGACGTCGCGGTACTGGGGTTACGAGAATTATCACTCACCGTAGCAATATTTTTGGCTGTTTTTTTTTTATTATCTTCAACTGAATCTGTTTGTTCAAATTTGGCAACTAATCTTTTCATAGTTGCTTCATTCGGGGCGTTCTTTCTACCGAAAATTCCACGTAATTTGCGCACATTCTCGGCTACACACTCTCCGTACTTGTAACGAATCTTCACTCGCTCATCCATCGCATTTTGTCTAACTGCATCGTGTTTATTACATCTTGTGACACAATTCTTACTTTTGTTGAAATTAACACAAAAAATTTTGCATGGCAAACACTATACAAAGGAATACAATTTCCTTTTACATATATTGCTGTATTAACAACAACGATTTCATTCAACAAATAATCTAATTGCATGTAAAAGAAGTACTTTGAAAGAAATGTAACAGTCGGAAAAATGTACCAATTTCTAAATACGGCTACTAATATACAGGATATTACAATTGAAAATTGTAAAATTATTTCATAATTATAATTTTGTAATTAACAGCAAGTTTTAAATTTTGTTGATTGTTCTATTTTGTTTTACAATTCTTTTAAGTCGTGAATAATATTAACAATAATGTTCCACATAAATCCTGTATTAAAATACCGTGAGATACTGAACTGCCGTATAATTTGATTATTTCCAGTGATTAGTTAATTAGGTGTGGTTTTTGAAAACGGACTTTATGGTAAAGTAAAATGGAGAACAGAACCTCATTGTATTTCACAGTTTTTTTAAACATACCACAGTTTCCTAAAACTATATCCCTTTAAATAGAGTTCATATTTAATCTTAAATATAGTAAATTTTACTTACATGTCTCAATTTACATTTTTCTAGATGATATATTTTTATACTTACTTATCCTGTGATCAAACCTTTAAATTAATGTTTCTTTTTATTTTTATAGAGGACAATAGACAAAACAAAATCTTCATTACTATCCCACGATTCCAGCCCGGAATACCTGTGACATTGGGTACAGTTTCCAGTAAAATGTATAAAGGAAATCCAGTAATCACGCCTTATCCGTCATGGAAATGGCACAGGAGCCCACAAAGTTGTGGTGCTGAACGCATTGTGTCTGTATATCGTGTTCTGGTAAGTTTTTGCAATACTTAATGATTTTATGTAATGTGATTAAAATGTATACAAAATCACTCTGTTATAACTAAACAGTTGCTTCGGAAAAATAATAATTGTTTAAATAAATGCCAAAAAACAGCAGCAGCAGCAGTTTTATAAATTTATTTTCAATAAGCAGAAACATCTCACTTAAAACTCAGCAGTATGGTTATCATTTTCAAAATATTCACAATAACTGAAATTATAATAAATAAAATATTTGACTTTCAGCTTGATCTGTTTTCTGGCTTGTGGCCATATCATCCGTTTAGACTTTTTGACATTACAAAAACATATCTCTCTCTTCTTCAGAAGAAAATCTAAAATTAGATATTAAGTCCTCTAGCCGGTATTTTTATTTAATCCGGTACTGATACATAACACTTCGGTTTGAAGCCACTGTTCCAGTCTCCAGAATAACTGAAATTAAAAAAACATGCTTAACTTTCAGTTTGGTTTGTAACCTTCCATAGTGATAGATAAACAATTGTCTGGCTGGTTGTTCCAGCCGTTCAGAAGAAACTATGAAATTGGAAATTAAGCCCTCTAGCCGGTATTTTTAGTTAATGGTGCGGTGCATTGATGCGTGGTACTTCAGTTTAAACTGGTCCAGTCTTTGATATTTCCTAATTCTAGGTAGTTCGAAACATTCATCTTTTTTGGATTTCTATTGTTTCTCTATAGTTTCGGATAGAATCTTTTTTTTTGGAATTATAATATTGTTTAGATCCAAGTGAACTGCTATAGATGTTGTCAATATTGTGTTTTTTTTAAGGGAAGGCCTACCTTCTCAATATTTCTTTATAGTAGGGTAGATATGTGTTGCCAGATTGCCTACTTTTCTTTATTCTCATGTATTTTCTGTTGCTTATTGTCACTTATATAAATCAATAGTAGCTGGAAGCACAAGGCACGTAATGTGTGGGTGCGTGTGTGCGTGCGTGCATGCGTGCGTGCGTGCGTGCGTGCGTGTGTGTGTCAAAATGTCAAGATATCGAAACCGATGACGTGGCAGTCACTTTGGAGATTAACCATCTTAACCCTCAGTCAGTTTAAGTGTTCGAAACGTTAGCTAATGACGTAGGTACTGCAGTATCTTCAAACAAATCAATTGTTATCTTTCTCCGTGTGCAACATTCCTGGTTAGGCAAAAATATGTTTATAAAAACATCTCTAGACTGATCCTTTTGGAATTAATTATAAAAACGTTTTTAAATATTTCATTTCTTCTTCCTTCTAGAACACAAAAAAAGGACTTCAATTATAAAAAATATTAATGTTGCAAATTCTAAACGCTTATTTACATAAATCTAAGTATTAATTTTTATTTAAATTTGTTCTAACTACATAAAAACATTTATAATTTTTAGGTTGACGAATGTGACCGTCTTTGGGTGCTGGATACTGGAAAATTGTTAGAAGAACAGACGTGTCCACCACAGATTTTGGCATTTGATTTAAAAACGGTTAGTATACAAATATTTAACAATTTTCTACAATGTTCAATTCAAAAGTTCAAAAGAAAACTATGACAAAATATCATCATCATGCTGTCATATCATAATCTTATATCGATAATAGTCCAGTTGTTAGAGGTTTTGAGATGGCAGTAATTCCGAAGTGGACAATTTTTTGCATGTTACTGGTATTTTGCTAATAGATTAGGAAAAAAAAATTGTTTTGAACGGGAGCGGACCCGGAAAATCCGAGAAATGGCCGGAAAACTGCAAAAAAGTGTTTCGTGAATAACTTGATAAATATTGAGAAATTCATAACATACAAAGAGTTGTAGAGCATAAAATTCTCTACAAAAAAAGTTCCTACTGATTTTTTCGTACAGTGCATTATTTAAAAGATATTTAAGGATTTACATAAAATGCAAATCAGCCAGAAAAGCACGTATTTCAAAGCGGCGCTGCACTAAATGCACGACTACTCTTTCGTTTCTTGATGAAAATTCAAGATACAAAGTTTGTTTAAAAAGGGCAGCTTCAAACTTTCTATGTGCTATTTTACAGGGAAAAATAATTCCTTCCTTAAGAAAACTATGTGGGATCATGCGAGTAGAGCTTAGTTGGCAGTCGATCTTTACGCTCTTTTATAAAGTTAATAGGACAACGAATTAACTAAAGTAAATTGGGCAAATATTTAGCAATATAAAACCAACTGAAATGCGACATGTATTTTGTATGAATCGATTCCGCCAAAAATTTGCCTGTGCTTTATTTCATTCATATTTTTATGCTATAAACGCTGGCTCCACTTTTTTTCCAGTCCGGACAAAATATTTAAGTATTGTATCTTAGTAGGTATATATACAGGGTGTTTCATAACTCTACCAGAGACCTGGGTCGCCAAACATTTGCCGCATGCGTGTGGTCTCCGATAAATGGTAATGAGAACAGAGCAAAGAAAATCTCTGTAACTCAAGACCATGCTATCATACATAAACTGTACGAGACATTGCCGCCAAGCCACCCGTGTAGTAAATAGGATGGTTTGAAGAAAAGTACTCGAGTAATGAAGGAGGGTGTACAAGGGGTCTAATAAGGCCTAAGTGCCGCGGTGGAAAAACAATTCCACTACCCTCCGACATGCATACATACATACCATTGAAGAGATATTGACCTCTGAAGATGAGTGTTAAATTTTGAAAAACGACAATATTACAATTACTCTTACAATTTTTTTGGAAAAATAACAAATCGGCATAATTTAGGTCCTCTACACTTGCCTATTCTGTGAGTTATGAAACACTCTGTATATATGTATAGTATATGGATTTATTCTTTGAAATCCGTTCTTTACGAAATTAAAAAATCATTATAATTCATTCAATCATTTTCAAAATTTTGAGAAACAACCGAAAAAAGAGACAGGAATGAAAACACCGAGACGAATACTGTAGATAGATCAGAACCTCTCTTTCCATTTATTATATTGCTTTTCTACCTAGATATTAGGGCAACGAACTCCAAATGTGAAAAGGTGTGAGTAATTCAATGTCAGAAATGCAGTCATCGATTTTGACAATAAGATCAGGCCTTAAAAGACAGCATGTGTGTTGCGCAACTTACAAAATTACCTGTTACTGTAATGGATAAGGTTAAAACGTTAGAGGCGTACAAGTCTGTGGAATAAGATTTAGATTTTAATATTTATGTTTAATTATTGTTTTTCCATGAAAACGAGTGGCGACGAGATACGCAGCGTCCTTATAGTGACGTAAATGAGTTATCATAGATAACTCGGTGAACTTAGTGTATATTTTGTGAATTACATTTAAAAAAACATACCAGCTGTAATAAATCCTTAATGTTCTACGAATCTCTTGTCTGTCCATATTATTTCACCTTCATCCCAAATTTTCAGAATGAAAAATTATGGGATATATATAAGTAATTCAATTTTCTCAAAAATATCATACATACCTTTTTTGTTGAAATTCCTAATACTTTTCAAGTTATTCACGAAATAACGTACTTTTAGTAAGAGCCCTAAGGCAATAAACTTACTAAATCAAAGGATATTAATAGTCATACTTAATTAGTCGATATTGTATAATTTTTTATTGATAATGATATTGAAATAAAAACGACAATACATACAAATTACAAGTTTCGTTTATGTTGAACTCTGCTTTAGTTTAAATTCTCACAACCGACCAAAAATATAATTAAAAGTAGCAGATTTATTTAAGGTTCCGTTAGTGACAGTAATAATAACAATAACTGACAAAATTGCGGCAACCAAATTTCATACTGCGATAGAGAACAGGTATTTTTATTGCGGCGACAAAATCCCAGCCATTTTCACGGCAATTTAATTTCATAGTTTGGTATAGATTTAAACATGGTCAAGATCAAGAATAATTTTAACAGAACTTTAAAAAAAGTCATTACCTATTTACACGCGCTATTTCTTTCACCTGCTAACCTTTCTCATCTCGAATTACTGCTATTCGTCCTTGCGGGAACATCTAAAATCATAAAAATACACAATGCTGTTATATTCATCATCAGAAAGTTCCACTCAAGGGCGTATTGCGAAATAAGTTCAAGTTTACTTCCGTAATTATTATAATAGAAAATAATGATAAACATTTATGTAATACAAAATAATATTGAATATTAATAATTATGTATTTGCTTTAGCAATTTCGTATAAATCATAATAATCTAATCTAAATAATGTAATCAATTTTTATGTGTTGTATCGGGACGTCTCGATATTCCTGAAATAAGAAACTGGGTAGTGCCGTTTAGATCAAAATTAAAAATAAATACTTGTGTAATTTTTACTTTATACACACTTCATTAGATTATTGTTTAAAAGCAACCCATTTCAGATGACAGAAATATCAAAGTTCCTAGATAAAATAGTGGTTAGTTACTTCATGTTTTGGATTGCTTTTTTCATAATTATGTTATAATTAATTGCTAATTACAAGGAGCGGAAGTCATTAAATAACAGGACTGATTTAATAACGCTAATTCAAAAGCGAATACGAAAATTGTTACACAAACTTGTGGAAACCCTTTACAATAATCCCGCAAACATTTCTTGAAACTGTAAACTAGTCTTGGATATATAGGATAGATAGATAGATTCACGTTTCATCATGTCAAAAAGATCATGTTTGTTATTCTCCGTTTAGAATCATCTTGGGGTATATCAGTATATTTTGAAGAGAATGGAATTGTGACAAACTATCGATTCAGTAAAATGCCGTGAACAGCTGAAGTCGGGAGAAATTTATTTAAACCTTTCAAAGAACAAAACATCTTCAGTTGAACAGTTGAACAATTTTCGGGTTGGTTTAGGCCATAAAATATCGCTCTCTTCTCCAGAAGCAACTGTAAAACTGGAGATTAAGATGCTTCATGAAACATTTGTCCTCTTTTAGACTGACTTTTGTCCAATGTATATTTTCGGCATGCAAACGGGATGCTGTACACACCGGGACTTTGGAATCGGTCGTAGACTACCCCTAACTTCCTTCAGATGTTGTAAAGACTATTAATATTGTATTTCCTGAAAATGCAGCCTATCTTGTCAGTACTTCTATGCACATGGGTTAGATAAATGCTAGATATTCCTCATTTTCCTTGTCCTTAGGTATATTTATAATGGCGCATTCAATATTCCTCTTCATGTATCCATTTTCTCTAAGAGCAGGTCGGAGATGCTGTATTCGTCGTCCAAGTGTTCGAGCCAGCAAAAGGCTCAATGCTCTGTGTACTAAAGTATTGACAATATTTCGTATCCATGTGGATTTGCTATCTGTAAATGTGCCCAAGGCTTCCGTCCGTTTCCTCTTGACAAAGACATTTAGCAATGACAGTGTAAAGCTTATATTCGGATGTATTTCATTGGTGTGGTTCTAGAATCGCTTATTATCAGCATGAGCCAGATAATTAATGTATCGTCAACATATCTGAAACAACAGTTAAGCTTCATAGTTGCCGAGTTGCTTTCTTCTCGAAGGCTCCCATGTAAATATTTGATAAAACTAGGGACAAGAGTGATATATGGTTCCTAAAGGAGAAGAAGTTCCCTTTAGTGCACACTTTTGCCAAGTGCTCTTTTTCCCTCCGCTATGATCCTTCGATGAAGTTATTCCAAATCTCCAGGGTTTTAATATGGAATTTCGCCTTATCCACTAAATCTTATCTTAGCGTGACACTTGTCGGTGAGTGAGTAGTGACTGATCAAACAGCACCCACTATCGGTAAAGGTCGCACGTTTGATTTGAAGACCTTTAAAGAGCAATACGTTGTAGTTTCCCGGGAGTTTTTAGAACCTCGAATCTCAGGTGCCATATCTTTCTTTCTAAATCTTCCATATTAAGTTGTTTTTGATCTTGTTATACTCCTAGTAGACTAGGCGGTATCTGTTTTGGTTTGGGTGAATCGTATATCCACGGAGATTTTTGGCATTTTGGCTTTCAAATATCACTAGAAATGAATATTTTTCTATGCGCATAAAAAAAACGGGGGCTTAACTTTTGGCGGCACAATATGTTAAAAAAAATCGAAAAATGTCATATTTTTCTTCGTATTTCATTATGTATCTTTTCAAGAGTTGATTTTAGGCTAAAATGGAAGAGGAAAAAAATGTTTGTAATTAAATTTTTTACAAAACATGACTAGTTACAAATCGAATGAATCATGATTATTATGGTAAAAATCGAAAAAATCGCAAAAATGGGGTTAAAAACAATACTTTTTAGGGAATTTTTTTGGGGTGTTTAAATTGGGTATAGGACATTTATACTTGGCTCAAGAAAAGTTCGTGTTATGTATTTCATCAAAATCGGTTCGACAGATTTTGCATAATAATTTTGCAATCCAGATTTTGAAAAAAAATTTGCAAATTTTCAAAATTTTGCACAGCAAGGCCAAGGCCATTAGATACCTGAAAATTTAGTTTAGTTTAGTTTAGTTAAGCACATATAGAAGGGCTCTCAGGCTTTCAAACTTTTTTAAAAAATTCGAATCCGTCAATTAGGAGAGCTCTGGCGCTTGTTTAAACATTGGTCGAATTTTTGTGCTTATAAACAATTAGAATAACTTTTTGAATATTCAATCAAATCAAATTTTTTAAAGCAGGTTTTAAAAGTTCTTGGAAAGACGGTAGGGTAGTTATTACGCAAAGAAATAAAAAATACGCGTTAAGATGTATTATTTTTTTACATCAAAACGGCGCCGTATGCGAAGAAAAGGTAAGAGAGATTTTTTGTCACAAATTGAACGAGGAATTTTAATTTGTGATATCTCAGTGGCGTACCATTTTTTTTCTTTAAAAAAATTGAGATTATTACCCGTACGCGCGCCAATGCTGAACATAAAATTCTTAATTGCATGTCAAAAAATGCGTAATAACTATCTCTTAAAACCCACCAAATTTCATTTGCACATCTCGACCGGTTTCAGAGCAATAAATTAAACAGTCAGTTTTTAAGAAAAACTTTGACACCCCATATCTCGGAAAACGAATCATTTGCGGACATACGTTTATAAGCAAACTGCCATTATTTTCTCATGTAGAATCACCCCCTGAAATTTGTCGCACTTATTTAATAACACCCTGTATATACAATAATGACTCTAAAGCCGAAAGTCAGGAGAGCAAAACTTTTTTTTCTATAAGGTGTTATACATTCATCGGCATCTGAAACTCGAAACTTTGCCAAATTTGTTCGAAGCTTTGCTGACACTTGAACTTTGGTACACACATAGTGTAAATATGCAGAAATCAATAGCAATTTGCAAAATTCAAGTATCTTCATTTTTGCAGTTTTGCGAGGGTTTTATACGTCACCCTAGTTTTATACGTCACCGTTTTTTAATTTTTGGACGTATATTTATGTATATTTATAAAATATTCCAATACGGTAGATTAGCCAGCACAATTACCTACAATTTAAAAACAAAAATATTTTCATCATTTAGATCCTAAGCTAATTAACATTTTGCGCCTATTAGCCATACTCGTACATTATTCAACACATCAACATACAACAAAAACGTACGTGTGGGGTAAACCTTTAACTTTAAGTAAACAATTGTTTAAATTTACTGTTGCATATTTCTAATAGTATACAAGCGCCGAAGAGCGGAGCTCGCGCTCGAAAGTGAAAAGTTAAAGGTTTACCCCACACGTACGATTTTGTTTTATGTTAANTTGAATTTCTCGCTTGCATAAATAACTTTAAACACGTTTTAAAGTAGGTTGCCAATGAAGAAAAGTATTGTAATCTTAGACCTGGTAAGTACTCGGAATACCAAAGGTATTTTTCGAAAAATTAGCCCGGATGTCCCAGTACATTTAGTGTAAATGACGGTTAACTTTGATCGGCTATAACTACGTAACTAACCAATCAATCTGGTTTTTTTTTTAAAGAAGCGTCTTTCCAAGAACTCTTAAAACCTGCTTTAAAAAATTTGATTTGATTGAAGTTATTCTAATTGTTTACAAGTACTAAAATTCGACCAATGTTTAAACAAGCGCCTCTCCTAATTGACGAATTCGAATAAAAAAAGTTTGAAAGCTTGAGAGCCCTTCTATATTTGATTAAATTTTCAAGTATCTAAGGGCATTGGTCTTTGCTGTGTAAAATTTTGAAAATTTGCAATTTTTTTTCAAAATCTGGATTGCAAAATTATTATGCAAAATCTATAGAACTGATTTTGATGAAATTTGGTATGATGATTCTACATAACATGAAGTTTTCTTGAGCCAAGTATAAAGGTCCTTTACCCAATTTAAATACCCCAAAAAAATTCCCTAAAAAGTATTGTCTTTTAACCGCATTTTTGCGATTTTTTCGATTTTTACCATAATAATCATGATCCATTCGACTTGTAACTAGCCATGTTTTGTAAAAAATTTGATTACAGACATTGTTTTCCTCTTCCATTTTCGCCTAAAGTCAACTCTTGAAAAGGTATATAATTAAATAGGAAGAAAAATATGACATTTTTCGATTTTTTTTAACATATTGTGCCACCAAAAGTTAAGCCAACGCTTTTTTTATGCGCATAGAAAAATTTTCATTCCTAGTGATATTTGAAAGCCAAAAAGCCAAAAATCTCCGTGGATATACGATTCACCCAAATATGGCTTTTTGAAATAGATACCGTCTGGACTATAGTAGATTCTCCACATTGGATATGTATATTGTAAGGTCCATGATAAAAGTTGGATTTACTTTGTGGGCCGAGAGTATGATAATTTCTTCATTTTATTCAGTTCTGAGATTTCTTTTGTAGACATATTCAGTTTAGGAGGTTTAACAGTTCGTAATACATGTGCTGCCCCATGCCTATTTCTTCCACGACTTGTTAGGAGAATTATTATTAGTAAATATGAATACTTAATACCTTCTAGGTATATTAATAACGGCATTTAAAACTTGTACGGCGGGATCACTTGAAAACTATATCAAACAGGTCAAAATCAAATACTTAATATATCAAAAAGTATTCGACAGTAACATAAAATTGACATATTTAGATTTTTATAGACCTATATTATACTTGAACATTTATATGTTTTTTTTACGTTTATAACTAACTAATAGTCCAGTTGGTAGAGGTTCAGGCTGTGTCAAACCTTGATAACCCGGAAATAACTACACAGGCCTACTTTAAATGATGAATACAATAACAGGCTAAGGACCCCGCACTAATCTTATGGATTTTGGCCCCCGGTGAATTTCTCTGTAATTTTGGGAAAAGATAGGTTTCGACCTACTGATCAAATATCTCCATCTCCAAAAATCACTCCTATGAGCCCTACCGGGGGATTTTAGCCCAATAATGATGGGGCGCGAGGAGATGACACATCGCTCAAGAAACCAGTTCCGTCGCCGGGGAGAAGGCTGAAAATGGATTTTTGGGGCTAACATTGTCCTCTCTTTCATATTCTGGGATCAGTTCATGGCTGCTGACCTCCTAAATACCCGAAAATGGAGTGCGAAAGGGGTAAAAACGTGAATAAGACATACTATAAAAACAAATGCGGACCTCGCAAGTTGCGCCTGAAAGTTGACTATATTCTATATTGTATATTTGAGATTCCGAAACTCCCGTTGGACTATATAATAATATGAAATCCACAATGTTGTCAACTTTCAGGCGCAACTTGCGAGGTCCGCATTCGTTTTTATAGTGTCTTATTATTTACGTTTAACCCCTTTCGCACTCCATTTTCGGGTATTTAGAAGGTCAGCAGCCATGAACTGATCCTAGAATATGAAAGAGAGGACAATTTTAGCCCCAAAAATCCATTTTCAGCCTTCTCTCCGACGACGGAACTGGTTTCTTGAGCGATGTGTCATCTCCTCGCGCCCCATCATTTTTGGGCTAAAATCCCCCGGTAGGGCCCATAGGAGTGATTTTTGGGCTTTGTGCCCACGAAGATATTTGATCAGTAGGTCGAAACCTATCTTTTCCCAAAGTTACAGAGAAATTCACCGGGGGCCAAAATCCAAAAGATTAGTGCGGGGTCCAGCTGACAAAGTATTTTATCAGGAGAAAAGTTATTAATAATTTAATCGTGAAAAAAATTTTTTTCTTGTAGTTTTCTTTAAATAACTCAGCGGGATGACTTTGTACGAAAAAATGCTTAGTGCATGATTTTGTTCGTAATAAAAATAGCTACAAAATGGCGGTGGTCCGATTACGAAATTTGCAATAACAAAGCCGTGAGATTGAAAGAACGGTATAAAACGTCAATTTTTTAAAGTTGCTGTAAAAATGTCAATTATAAACAAAAAGTGATAAAACTTTCGAAAACTATAGTTCAATATATATACAATAATGACGCTAAAGCCGAAAATCAGGAGAGCAAAACTTTTTGTTCTATAAGGTGTTATACATTCATCGGCATCTGAAACTCGAAACTTTGCCAAATTTGTTCGAAGCTTTGCTGACACTTGAAATTTGGTACACACATAGTGTAAATATGCAGAAACCAAAAGCAATTTGCAAAATTCAAGTATCTTCATTTTTGCAGTTTTGGTAAGGTTTTATACGTCACCCTAGTTTTATACGTCACCGTTTTTTTAATTTTTGGACGTATATTTATGTATATTTATAAAATATTCCATTACGGTAGATTAGCCAGCATAATTACCTACAATTTAAAAAAATATATATTTTCATCGTTTAGATCCTAAGCTACTTAACATTTTGCGCCTGTTAGCCGTAGTCGTACATTATTCAACATATTAACATAAAACAAAATCGTACGTGTGGGGTAAACCTTTAACTTTAAGTAAACAATTGTTTAAATTTACTGTTGCATATTTCTAATAGTATACAAGCGCCGAAGAGCGGAGCTCGCGCTCGAAAGTGAAAAGTTAAAGGTTTACCCCACACGTACGATTTTGTTTTATATTGATATGTTGAATAATGTACGACTACGGCTAACAGGCGCAAAATGTTAAGTAGCTTAGGATCTAAACGATGAAAATTTATTTGTTTTTTTAATTGTAGGTAGTTGTGCTGGTTAATCTACCGTGATAGAATATTTTATAAATATACATATATATTTTTCCAAAAATTAAAAAAACGGTGACGTATAAAACCTTACTTTGCTTCAAAGCTTCAAAAATGAAGATAATTGAATATTGCAAATTGCTTTTTGGTTTCTGCATATTTACACTATGTGTATACCAAATTTCAAGTGTCAGCAAAACTTCAAACAAATTTGGCAAAGTTTCGAGTTTCAGATGCCTATGGATGTATAAAACCTTATAGAACAAAAAGTTTTGCTCTCCTGATTTTCGGCTTTAGCGTCATTATTGTATATATATTGAGCTATAGTTTTCAAAAGGTTTATCACTTTTTGTTTATAATTGACATTTTTACAGGAACTTTAAAAAATTGACGTTTTATACCGTTTTTTCAATCTCACGGCTTTATTATTACAAATTTCATAATCGGACCACCGCCATTTTCTAACTATTTTTATTACGAACTAAATCATGTCTAAGCATTTTTTCGTACAAAGTCATCCCGCGAAGTTATTTAACGAAAACTACTAAAAAAAATTATTCACGAGTAAATTGTTAATAACTTTTTTCCTGATATAATATTTTGTCAGCAAATTAGCCTGTTATTGTACTCATCATTTAAAGTATTTCTGTGTAGTTATTTCCGAGTTATCAAGAAAATGTCACCAACAGTAACATTTCGGCCTCTGCCGACTGGACTATAAGCTGATGTGTGATTTTCAGAATAAACTGGTCCACAGATCCGACATACCATCAAGTGTTCGGGAGCCACGCTCATTAGTGGTAACGCCTATAGTTGACATAAGGAACAAACAATGTGCGGACGCATTTGTTTATATAGCGGATTGCCAGACGTACTCAATCATTGTGCACGATGTAAAAACCGGTGCTTTCTGGCAAGCAACGGATAAGACGATGTACCCTTATCCTACTTACGGAACATTCAACATAAAAGGTACGTATCATATTACTTGTATACAGAACGTTACATTTCCAATATACCAAACTAAACCAAGTTATAAATAAGATTTCCCATGTAACGAGACCTTTAAAATTAGATGGACCCGAGAGGGGGCCTTGACTTTAAGTTCCAAGAAAAAAGCAGAAACCACTAGAAAATTAACACACCTTTAAAATAAAGGGAAAATAGAAACATGGGACCGAAAATACTTCGTTTCCGAAATGCAGGGTGTTAAAGTGTTTTCTCATCCATGCAGATATCTTTAAAGATGTTTGATACAGATTTATTAAACTTCTTCTTCTTCTTCTTCTTTACACTATATTGAATTTGCAACAAAAACAAATCTATAAACTTTTTTTGTAGCATGAACAGTTTAGTAATTCTTTTTGACTTATTTTCCTATACGGAAAGTTAGAATAAAAAAATATTAATTAGGTAATTACTGGTTTTTCAAATAAAATGGAAGAGATATTTTCCTTTGAAGTGTAGTTTCGAATTACATCGATTGATTTGGATATCTAAAATATTTACTGGCGTCGAAATTCTGGGGTTATCAGTAACGATGTATACCAATAGGTACCACCACCACTGAAAACCGCTTTTTGTATATCACTTTTCACCTTTTAGCGTTTTCACCTGCTGGTGATTTTGGCGCATTTGAGTGGATCTAGGTGTTTCTGAGGTCTATCGTCCTCAGAAACAGGGATGGAGGAGAACCAGTAGGTGGAATAGATCAGATGCGTGTAACCCATTTTGAGGTTGGTTCTGAGCAATTGGGGTGCGGATGGTGCTACAATATATTCGTGGGCATTACCTCCCTTGAAAATGAGTGACGAAGTAGATGCGGCCGGTGGAGTAGATAAATGCATTTAACCCCTCATCGGGACAGTTTTTGGCCGGTTTGGGGAGGTTTTACCTTCCTTGCAGATGGGTAACATCGCTATCCGCATTGTGTTTTTACTCCATCAACACATGTGTCTGAAATGCTAAAGAAAAGAGTAAAAATGGATAAAAACAGAACAACCAACCATCTGCTGTTTTTTTTTATCGGAACTTTATTTCAGAGGTCAAAAATAACTCGTATTCATAGTTATTTTTAATTTTGACTGAGAACAGAAGACCCAGCTAGGCCTGCGAGTGACTTATCATGAGCAAAAAATCGTGAGCAACAATATTTCAAGCACAAGTGGACATATTGACATAAAATATTAACCCTTCACTGCATAATTCTTTTTTTTGCATTAAAAAAAATTGTAGAGCTTTAAAATCCAACACGGATATAGGAAAAATGGGAGAATATGCATCGTATTCGTTTGTTATTTCAAAAAGCCCAGGGATCAACTCCATCTTTACGCAAATCCTTTAGTGGAACAACCTGTGCTGGTTCCTTCTTGTTTTTTAATTGCAAATGGAGAAACTTTATCTTTTCATAATTATCTATTAGCAGTCATAATATTTTTTATTTTTTCAGAAGCAATTATGACCAATAATCTCTTGTATTAGGTTACAAGTGACGTACACGTACATCGTGATACCCTGAAACTGTTTTACATTATTTATTGTTAGATTCAAAGGTTTATTTGGATTTTATTTTTGGATTACACAGAAATTAGATTCTACAATCATGTTGAAAGTAGCAGTTGTTATAGCTGTTTTACATTGACAATTTATTTATCAATTATTTCGCTTCATCAAGAAATTGGGCAAGTGTAATGCACCAAATCTGCTGTCAAATAACTTCATAAATTTATTCATCAAGTTCTTGACGAATTAGAGCATGTTCTAATTTTCGTCAATTTCTTCGTGGAGTTCGGAAGTACCAACCCAACAGATTTCCAGCCTCAGATCAGTAATGAGGTTATGTTATTGGAATATGTAAATAATTGTGTGGCGTCGTGCTAGTTTTGCATTGTTTTTACTGATTTGTTACTTACAAAAACTAATATTTATATAATATGTGTCAGAACGGTACCCCTGTTGTATCACTACAATTATGAGTGGCAAGGTGACATTTTTGAAATTTATTTGCTTCTTGGATTCATTGGTAGAACTGATGCATACGTCAAAAAACTTGACAAAATCTGTAGCAGTGTAAAACCACACTGTTTACCAATAAATTCGTGAATTAATTCATGAAGAACTTCGTCAATTTATTCATCGATAAATTGTCAATGTAAAACAGCTATTAGAAATAAAGTAAAGAACGCATAAGGACTTTCTAGAGCTAAAATGTGATCTAGTAACTGTCACCATGTGATATCTGAACAGAATATTTCATTTAGAATCAATTATTATACATTCAGAATGTATCTACCTTTGCCTCTCTTAATCAGATATAGTATCAGTAACAATTCGTGTGGTATCAGCAAAATCAGTTCCCTCATTTATGTCAATATTTTCAATATCGAAACAGTTTTCAACAGGAACACAATCGGGTTCGATTACCCATCCTTACTTTCGGAAAGATTATTCAAAATATTCTCCATTTTTGTATCGGATAAAGGGTTGTTTTTGCACCAATACTTCATTTTATTCATTTAAAAATATAAAACCTAATTATAATTGCATACAGCGCCTTACTATAAAAACGAAATATTTTATTATTACACCAATGTAAAAAAAAACTTTGCTTATCTGACAACTGCCCGTAAAATATTTATATAGCCTCAATTCAAATAGATTTTGAAAAAACAATTGCCGTAAACCAAAGGAATATAAACACACTGGCGACTATTAAATCAACGACATTTCCTCAACCTGTATCGCCATCTATCCATTTACAGACGAATTATATTCTTCATTAGTATGTTGTTGAACGACAACATAACACAGAATATGCCCTAATACCTAATGTATTCATAGGTGTCACATTGAATGACTCGTACTTTGTTGTTCTAATAACATGATGCAGTGAAGGTTTAACAACATCGCGAGTAAGCGTGTCTCCGTATTGTGTTTGTGAGCAATTCTTCGCGAGATAAAAACCTCTCATATACAGGGTGACCGGAAATGATGAGCAAAAAATTCAGGGGATAATTCTAGACCGAAAATAAATGCTACCTCTTTCTATAACATTTTTTCCAAAACTGATTATTAACGGAGTTAAGTTAAATTTTATTTGCAGTTTTTTTGCAATACCTTTTGCCACACTCATAATATTTTGACGAAATTTCGTATATGGGGGTTTTTCGGGATGAGAATTATAAATTTTCCTACCGTTTTTTCGCATGTTGTAGAGGGCGCCACATACGAGCCTTTATTTTGATTTGAATGGTTCCAACTTTTTTGTGCTACATTTTATGCGACTTTTGACTGAATATTTTTGTTCTCTTAACGTTTTGACATAAAAAAGTTATACTTTATTTGTTTCGATAAATCTAACCGTTTTCGAGAAAAACGCTAAAATAACATTGCTTGCATGTGATGAATACGAAATCATTTTAATTTATTTTCTACATTAAACATAGCATGCCTTGGAAACAAGTTTGTGTAGAATTAGTTGTGACAGATAGTATTTTTGTACAAGTTCTTTTGTAGTAATTTTTATCATAAAAATAGTAATAAAAATGAACAACAATTACTTTAACGTGGAGTTGCGGGACATGCATTATTATTACGGTTTAGCTGCTGGCAATGCTCTTGTAGCACGACGTTTGTATCGCGAAGCATTTCCAAATAGAAATCTACCCCACGTTATACATATACGTATAACAGAAATAAATGGTTTGTGTTAATATGGCCACTTTAACTTGATTTAAAGTGTTTGAAATATTGTTCTATCTCTATTTTGTTCGCTCGCGACATATCGCTCGAAAGCTGAACTCTATATAAAATGGTTATATGCGTAAAATTTTAAGCCAATCTGTTATGAATTTAATGGAATTTATACAGCGTCATTAGGTTTTGAAAATTTTATCTTAAAAAGTAAATGATTAATTACGTTTTAGCAAAAAAAATATATAGCGACTATTTTATTTCATTGTAGGCGATAGCTTTGACCTTATGGATGGCGTATTGGGAATGAGCTTAGAACAGTACAATCCTTCAGGAGACAGAAGACTATTTTACCATGCTTTGTCTAGTCCTACAGAAAACTACATTTATACCTCGCACCTCAGAAACCAAAGTCTATTTATGCATGATCCGACATCGTCACCTCACCTATTTTATGTAAGTAATAAGATCATTAATACCATTTAACTCCATTAAGGATGGAAACTGATGCATTTCTGGTTGCCTAAAATATACCGAAAAATGGTAGAAAACAGCCCTTTTTTTATTCCAATATATCTTTTTAAAGCAATGGAAGAAAGTAGTAAAATTTCATATCACATTTGGCAAAGTATAAATAAAGACAGTAAAGCAAAAATTAATTGGGATAGGTAAGTAATTCGTGAGAAATTAATTACTAAATATGAAGGTTTTTTGGACGTTTACAAAGAAATGATTATTTCTTCATAGTATTATAGAATTATGCAATTTTTTATATAGTTGTCTTTAAATAAATAAACTGATTAGACTTTATTTCATAGTTTGTTCATCACTTTATTATTTAAAAAGTTATATTGGAATAAAATTATTAAAAAGTATTCATTCGTGAATAGCATTATCTCCGACCTTTAATTCGCTTGATTTGTAATAGATGTCGCACTAGTAAAAATTTATTTATGAATGGACTCGGGTTATTTTTAACGAACAGCTGTTGTATGTGGTTAATTTGGTATAACCTGATTCTGAATTGGTAGTCATGGTTTCTGTTAATTGATACGTAAATATTTAAAGAATGTCATGACCATTTTAGATATATTATTGTATAAAAGTATATAAGTAACAGTGCAAGTCCATACTATTATATAATTTTAGAAAATATGAAATATAAACAATTTTTAGTTTATTTAAAACCATAATTTATAATTAATATACCTGTATTAGTATCTATGGTTAGTGGATAAGAGGGAAAACATTTTTATTTTCTATACTACTAGAAAAACTAATTCGTGACAAAAAATATTTTGCTTTTTAATTGAATATGTTTGTCATGAAAAACTGTAATTTATATACAGGGTGATCAGAAATTTAACAAAATTAATAACGTTGAAGAATAAACTGCTTTTGTTTTTGATAATATAAAAAAATGTTAATAAGAAAAGTTGTTCATAACGGAAAGTTATGTTATAATTACGATTTGTGAATAAAGCGGCTTACTTTGGTATAAACAGAAATGGAGAATATTATATTTTTAATAATTAATATTAAATAACTCTTGATAAAAAAAAATTCGCATATTAATATAAATAGAATTTTAATTGTGAATATACATAATAATGAGAAAATATAAAAAATATGTACGATATACTTATTTTGTCCAAAAAATGTGTAAAGAATTATGTACAAAAGGACGATTTTAGACTAATTTTTTTTTTATGAGAAATAGGTATTCAGTTTACTTCACTTGAAAAAATAGTTGTAGGTACTTTAATACCTCCAGTATACACAGAAATTCTGTGGAACAGTGTAGTTTAATAAATATGTAAATAAATGAAATTAATAAAGAAATAAATAGAATAGGTACAGTAGAACAGGAACAAATTTAAAAAAATCATAAAATAAAATTATTATTTTTTTATTAATTTGAGCTTCTATAATATATTCTGGATCCATACACCTTTTTCCCTGTGGAATATTTTTGTATATTATTTTTGGTAGTATACAATTTTTATAAAATTGTTCCAAATTTGTTGCCATTGATTTTTTTCCATAATTCTTCATCTTTCTTAATTTGTTCTACATAGAGGGTTGTTTTCACCACTATAGGTATATTACGAAATAACATATAGACTTCTTCCGGTTATATTTAACTGTCTCTGTATCTGAAAGTAAGAAAAAAATTTTACCAGATAATATTTGTTATAAAAATAGATAATTATACATTTTTACCTATTATGCTTTTGATTTACCATAATGATATATCTAGTCATATCTAGGGTGCCACAATAGTGCGATAAAGTTTAGTATAACAGCCTGTAGTAGTGATACGAAAAAAGTTACTGCTCGGATTCACATTTTATTATTATTTCCATTATTCATTATTTTCAGACCGAATTAAACGTTCAGAAAATCTTGTTTTTGGCCTGAAGATTTTGCCCTATACAACTATAACTGAAAATAATTATAAACTTTGTCACACTATTGGAACAGCCTGTATGTGCATTGCAACGACAATATGTCATGGCTAAGTAAGCGGAAAGTCCATAGTCGCATATGTAATTTTTATTTTCAAATAATCAAATACAATACCTACATATTTATTTTAATATCTATTATTTACTTGAATTTAGTACTAAGTACAACTATGCCTAGCAAATGGTAATACTTACTCTGTTAATGTTTTTTCCTTCATATAAAAAATAGTAAACTCCACAAATAAAATATTTCGCAGCCACAACGCACAAATAAAAGATAACAGCACAAAGATCCATACAAGAAATAATTACATTCGCTCCTACTCCGGTCCGAATCCATATAAGTACTAAAATGTAGAAAATAATATGAAATAAAACTTTTAGTTGGCTGCAAATATTATAAATTTGTACAACCACTTGCCATCCTCCTTTTTTTGTAAATATGTACATAATAATATGTAGAAGATAGAAAATAGAAATATTTTCTGAACAAAAAACCGGCGGCCGCAAATTGGAGTTTTTATTATTTTATTATCCTTCTCTTTTCATATTCAATTATGAGATAGCAAGAGAGTGGGATGGACGTATAGGCCGGACAACTCATTATCGTGCACGTGTGCGTGCACCTGGCATTTTCTCGTTTTTTTTAGGTGTGTTTTGCCGGAATTTGAATGAATGAATAATCGTACTATTTTTACTATAAACGTATTTCCTGTAGCGACATCTATATGAATATTGTAGTACTTTATTAGATGAAACAGGACTTCAATTTCCGTTCTTAATATAATTTGTCTATGAAAAAAATATATGTATAGATACCTATCTATATAAAAAATTTTTTTTGAGATATTATAAAAATGTTATCTATACTTTACGTATAAAAGCAAAAAAAAAATTAACTTCCCTTTTGAACATTTAGGCGATATGGATGCAAGGCCTTCTATGATTATTTTCCTTCCTCCGAAATTTGAAAACCATTTTTGAGATTTTTGTATTGAAAATTTCATATAAGAATATAAACTCATGGAAGTTATCTATTTATTACAGGAGTAGGAGGTAGATTACAAGCATGCATTCCTGTAAGGTAAATTTCTTAACAAAGTAGGTATCTATAAATTTTACCTGTGACCCCATAAATAAGGATAAAAAGTATTTAACGATCCCAAATATGCGATCTGTTCGAGAATAATAACAGTAAATACTTGGTAGTAATATCATATAGTCAGTAACACTACAATTCTAGGCATAAAAAGTAAAAAGTATGTATAAGCACATAGTTAGTAATATGTGGTATAAGTTATAACTAGGCTTAGTGCACGTGCAGAGTCTGACAGAGTCGCACGGCAGTCGGTGACCTTCACAGCTGTCTTGCGTTTTAAACTGTTAAGTTATTTACGGAACCTTGTAGCGGTTGGTGTCGCATCGATTCCTTTCTCTTTTACGTCTGCTGTAAATTGTATTCGCCGTGTGTATGTAAATAACTTTTTATAAATAGTAACATAATTTACATTAACTGGGGAAAAGTGAAGTAAAATACCAAAAGAGAAAAGAAATAGACGGGAATTATTTCAAATGTGGTTTGACAGTGATCCCGAAGGTTACAGGGACATACGTATTAACCTGTTTTGTACTGGTATGAACGCATTATAAATTCTTGTAACAATACTAAAGTGACAAGATATTTGAAGAGCCATGCCTCGTCCAGCGCTGAAGACTCTGTATTTTTCTATAAACTTACTGACGCCTTTCTTTCAAGCAATATTCCATTAAACAAACTAGAGAATCCCAAATTCCGTAATTCCGTAAATTGGAATCACATGGACTATCTCTAAATGAAAAATTTGTTATATTATTGATAATGTACAAAAAAATATATACGATATCAATAATATACGCCCAGTCAGTAGTACGATAAAAGAAAAAATACAAAGAGTGTTAAATAAAATTCAGGATACATCATTTTGGAAAAATATGAAGTTTTCATTAACCCTTTAATTTTCATTTTCGTTAAAAGCTGTATTTAACAAAGTTGTTCGAGAACTCAAGAAATGCTTAAATACGGGGTTTAGTCAGAAGAGAACAATAATCTCATTTTGCATATAAAAAGACGCCGCAATTTTTAACTAACTCTTACATATCACATAGTTATCATGGATATTTCCTTATCAATGTCAAAGTCAACATATTTATTTTTATTGACTGCACAACGAATAATTTTTATTAATAATGTTATCCATGGAGAAACGAATTTATCTTATGAAATGTTATGGAATCGGTAATGTTTCATGTCGATACATAGGTACAACACAAATTTTTAACGAAAAGTATCCAAATGTAACTGCAACTCGTAGAGCTAATTGTTCCACTGGTGATGTAAAGAATATAAGAAAGACAAAAAATAATACAATGATAACAATGCTGCTACTATTACAGACTCTGTACACAATCCAAAGATGTAACTCAGGAAAAGATCAGAAAATATAGGTCGCATATTCAAAGAATTTTAGTATACAACAAAACTTATTTTCTATCACGCGCGCTCACTATGGGACCTATAGTGTAGGGGGTTAGGTGAACGGAAAGTGCTAGATAGTACAGCAGCGTGATGTTATTTTCANTGTACAGAAGGGCCACAGGCCTGTTAAAGACAATGAGAACACTAAAAAGTCATAGAGCAAAACATCCTAGGAAACGGCTATATGAACAATTTACAAAGGATGAATTTCTAGAACACGTAACTACTCCATTGCCAAACTCAGTTGCAACTTTTATACAGTGTCAAATAACCCAGGGTACTAGAAGGCGCTACGGACGAGGATATTCTATAGATCAAAAAGTTCTGGAATTGGTTTTACCAAAGCAGAGTGGCAGAGCATATAAAACTATACAAAAATTGTTTTATATCCCATCCAGAAAAACGTTATCAACATTATTACATCATATTCCTATTGGTGCTGGTATTAACGATCCGATATTTGACAACTTGAAGGCAATTTCAGCCTCGACTTACTTTTTTCTACATGTTAATTTGTAATTCTACTTATATGATCACCTAAATAAACTCATATTACTTTATTAATTGGACTTCATGATTTTTTTTTATATGTGTAAATATAAATTGGTGACTTCTTTTTGTAGGTGCTTTGTTTATTTACTGATAATTGATTAATATATATTGTTTTGATTTTTAAACTTTAAAATACAATAATTATTTAGTGTTAACATCTAGGAAAACAAGTTTACAGATGATTGGACCAGAATAAAATTACTTTTATTTTACAGTTTTCTTGCCAATGTTTCGGTGACTGTTTCAAATCTATTTAAGAGCTAAAATACATAGGTAGTGGAAATATGTGTATATAAATATTTCTACTATGTATTGTAGCCCTGAAAAAGGTGACAAATACTCACTAAAACATTGACAGTAAAAACTGTGAACTAAAGAGTTATTTTATTCTGATCCAAGCTGTGAACTTGTTTTCCAACTGAAAAAATGCATAAAAATATAAATTATATATACACATATCTCCCCCAATAACTTATTGTGACCCCTATCTCCCCTATGTCTCAAACTCGGGCGGACTTCTCGTCAGAGGGCGCCCCATATGGCATCAAGTGGTGTAATGGGAGTTGCCTATCTATCTCTTCTATTATCTATGGTTGGCTTGTAGCGTTCACAGTGATGAGAGCTCCGTAATAAATATTAAAGAACATTGGGAAGCATTATTAGACCTAATTACAACCATAACCATACAGTCCACTCAGTCGTTAACATTGGACCTTCTCTCCGGACTAGTTCAAGCAACATACGATAAGTTTTACCACAAAATCTTCCCATTATTTTGAGACGAGCACTCCAAGAGAGACAGACAGGTTAACTCCCGACAATCTATGGTACAGCGTGGTACAGCGGCGAGCGGACACCGGGCAGCCAGCGTAAACAGCGACACGTCCCTCACCCCATCACCGTACACAAAAAACAAACGGCAATTCTTCCTGCAATTCGAGACAAGTTTGTTTACAATTTCGATGCTATTTAATGGATAGTTTAGAGATCTGAGGTATACAAATTAACGAAAGTGAGTATCCCTTTTTCTGTTTCCATTATTCCTTTCCTTTTATGGGAATTACAATGTTTCATTAACGATATACAGTACAATTTGTTGCTAGTACAATTACAATTAGTGACATTCTGTTCAATTCTTTCTCAATATTTCAAAACGTACNTGATGTTTCGAGAGCTCTTTTCAAAAACTCGAAAACTTTGAGTTACTTCTGGCAACCAACCCAGAAATTGTTCTACCTTAATATTATATTAAATTTAAAATAAAAGTTTACTTATTTTTTACAATTTCTGTATGCTTTAAGGTACTTAGTTAAAAATCGCGTCTTCTTATTTTCAAAATGTGATTATTTTTCTTCTTTGATTAAACCCCGTATTTAGGAATTTCTTGAGTTCTCGAACAACTTTGTTAAATACCGTTTTTAATGAAAACAAACATTAAAGGTACTTTTCTTTGAGAAAATTTCAATTTTGAAAATTTTTGGACGCCCTGTATGTTTCATTACATATTTAATTACTGTCCAAAACTTTTTATCAAGAATAACTTTTTCTCGGAAAATCAACATTAAACAATTTTACAAAAATGCGGTACCCCATATGGAACAACCAACAGGGTGTTATTATTACCTACAGGTAATAAGATTTTTAATATTTAATGTCATTCTGGCAAACAAATAATTTTATTTAGTTTGTACCACGTACCAAGGCAACTGGACTCTTTTACTCAGTTTGAATTTCCATTATACAGAGCTTCATAAATGTTTACAAGCCACGCGACAACGAAAATCCCTAAATCTTGGCGTCACCAATATTAATTATGGGTTTACAATGAACAATAACAAACCGTTAAGTGTCTACGCTCGAGATAATGCGATAACTGATTGGTCGAATAGAATCTCATGAAAAATTACACCAATCACAGACAGTGAAACAAAATGTTGTGTTTCAATGTAATCTTTATCTTATTGATTCAATAATTTTTATTTATACCGAAATTTAATTGCCAACGTGAAGTAAACAAAATTACTGTCAAACAAAATTACTGGTCACGTGATTTATCGCTTATTCTTATTTCCCTATCATGTTTTCTATATTAGCAACCAAGTATGGTATGTACGTACTTAGTACGTACAAATGTTAGAATTGAAACTATGTATTTAAACTTAATCCTAATACATATATTATGTTATATAAGTTTAAAGAAATCGTTTATTTATATACTTTTAGACATATCGTGGGGAGAGGCGTACTCAGAGTGCTGCCGAAGCCATAGACAAGAATGGGGTAATGTTTTTCGGTTTGATGAGTGACGTGAAAATTGCGTGCTGGAACAGCAAAGGAGAATATGGGGACCGCTTGTATTCAGACATAGTCGCCTCCGATCCTGTCACGCTTCAGTTTGCAAGTGGAGTAAAGGTAAGTAAGATGTTGCGAAATATTTAATGTATAAAGTTCGTTAACATGTGAGCTATTCATTATTTATTCAGTGCAAATAAGAAATCATTTACACGTCACATTTCGCAAGAGATTATTAAAAATTTCCATTTGAATATCACCATTACCTACATAGTTTTCAAAATTAGGAAATTTGTTTGTTTTCATTTGTTTGCATTATGGATGTTTCAAATTTCTTCAAAAATTTTTAAGAATTTCCGGAAACATACTTAAAGTTAAATGTATTTCAGAATTAATTTGATATGCTCATAATTTAAATCCTGGTGGTTGGAATCATTTTCGAAATGTTACTTTATAATTAGGTACTAAATTTATATTTGCAAGCACTTCAAAAAAAAACTGAAATAATACTAGAGCTACTAGTTTATCAAAAGAGGTTTATAGGATTTTTTGTAAAAACATTGTTTTGTCTATTTATTTTTTTTATTTATTGGATACCTATACATATTACCTATGAAAAAAAATATTAATGAACTAAACCATTGCACCAAAGTCAAGGGTCACTTTTATGAGAATAGTTTTGTCTAATGCAAAATGAGGCACTGAAAAAACCAGACAAACACAAAATATAAAACACACATCACTATATACTGCGCATTACAAAATTTGATATTTCGAAAATTAGTCTGTTTTCGTATTTTTGAGCTGATGATAACTACTTTCCGTTTTTAGTTATTTTTGACAGTTTAAATTTGTTTGTTTTTGCCTGCTTCCATAGTCAGAGATATGAGATGATGTTTGTACTTACTTCATTTTTTAGTATTCGTAGCCAACAAGAATCCAAGCTCACACAGAAATTTGAAACACATCTTTCACCGCTTAATTATTCTCCGTTTTTTTTTTTAATTTTCTTTGCCGTGTTATTTTCCTACTCCAAAATTTTGGCAGATACCAATTGGATAATATGACTGTGTATTTTGTATTTGCCACATTTATTATGCCACAAACAAGTCATTTCAGACAATACAGGGTGTTAATGAACTTAAGTCAAATATTTTTGCCACATGTCAATTATGTCAAAATGAAGTAAATACACGGATTTGTGTTGAGTAAAATGTAATTTTAAAATCTGACTTACCTCAACATTGCAAGGAGCCACCTTTTGAGAAGTGCCGATTTTCAAAGAAATTGTTAGATGTATCCACCATTTTCTTGCACATAAGCTTCAGCGCGACGTATCCAATTCGCTCGCACCCGTTGCAACATTGCCACGTCCTCTCGAATCGTATTACAAGCTTCGGCAATACGATGTCGCAGTTAGTCAGTTTCACGAACTTCCGTGGAATACACAACACTTTTCACATATCCCCACAAAAAGAAGTCTAAAGGGGTGAGGTACCAGGGGGGGGGGGGCATTTAACTAGGCTGCCGCGGCCTGTCGAGCAATCGGGAAATGTTTAGAAAATCGCGCACTCTCGGGAAAGAATGAGCGGAGGCTTCGTCATATTTTGCCGAACATTTAATGGCACATCTTCCAATAACTCTGGAAAGTTGATTTTGCAAAAAATCTAGATATGTAGCACCGCCTAGGCAATTCAAAAGGTTATTTAAAGTGTCATTAACGATACCGGCCCACATATACACTGAAAACTGTTGCTGAAAGGCACCGCGCCGTATTTCGTGTGGATTTTCAATAGTCCAGTGGTGAGTGTTGTGGATGTTACGTACACCATTTCGACTGAAACATGCTTCACCTGTAACAAGTATTTGCGCTTACACCAGGAAAATTAGCGAAAATAAAAGAGAAACTCGAAAAAAGTCCTATCCGCTAGTTTATTTTAAAATTGTCTAAAGGAACATAATACAAGACATCTCTCGTCTCGTGAGTCAAAAACTTTTATTAGCTAACTTTTCTATTTAAACAAATAAGTGAGGAAAACAGTTTTTTCACTTTGCAGGGAAAACCATCAATTTCAGCGAAAAGTGACTCTCAGACAGCTTATAGGGAGTAAAATTATCTACAAAATGAGACTGGTTAAATTAAAATCGGTTAATAAACAAAAAAGTTATTGCAAAAAAACAAGAAAAGTGCCCATTTTTT
>NW_019416497.1:182488-223249 GCF_000390285.2 Anoplophora glabripennis | reverse complement strand
TGTACTTGAAGAAAGGCTCCTATCCCATGCTATTCTTACCGTCCTCTGCTTCTACCTCAAGTGCACGTTCAGGTAAATACATTGGTATACTTTAACAAATCTAATTTGGCTCGTGAGATGTGCAAAACAAGAAAAGAGAAGAAGCTGTGTGTTACGAATAAAGGAGTAAGATAAACATACAGCGAAGGTCAGGCATATCTAACGACAAGTTATATTTGTTGTTTTACATAATTTATTAAAAATGCACTTGCATATTATATACCTATAAAATGTTCTTTTGTATTTTAGAGGAAGTACTGGGAACTGAAACTGTTCGTGAACTTTCTACACCAGAACCTCGACCAGAACTTTTGTGTACTACTCTCAGTAAGTGTTTTTGTTTAAATATAATAATTGCATATCTGCATATAGTGTGAATATTATGAAAAAAGTTGTTTATTAGCCTTTTTGTACAATTCGTGTAGTTATAACATATTTATTCAACATCGCGAAGCGATAGGCTGTCTATCAGCATTTAATTCTGCCACGATAACATTCGAAAGAACTAAAGCTGTCGACTTGAAATTTCGTACAGGAGTGGAGACCCATAAATACTCCATTGGGATTGTTTTTAAGCAAAATCAGTTTAATAGAAAAGAGGATGAAAAATAAATTACGATTGTCTCGGAAATAGCCTTGTAATATATAATTTGTAGCGTTCCAAAATATGCTGCTTCCAATTCTAGTATTATTTTCACCCTAAAAATAAGGTAGTGAGTGGAAAGAATATGTAAAGTGGGAACGGGTAGTAAAAATGTTTTTTTTAATGTATTTTCAAATTTCAATAATAAAGAATTATTTTCCAAATTTTATTTGAAACGTGATGTGGAATTACTGTTCCCATTGGCAGCGGTTTTTTCTATTTAATAAAATAGGTTTAATACTTAGATAACATGATTTTTTACAGAACATTCACTTCCTTCCACTTCCACTTCATTATTGGCTGATGTTGGTGTATTTAGAGAAGTACAACTAACCCCTAAGGCTAGAAAACTGTACAGCAGGGCCACAGGCCTGTTAAAGACAATGAGAACACTAAAAAGTCATAGAGCAAAACATCCTAGGAAACGGCTATATGAACAATTTACAAAGGATGAATTTCTAGAACACGTAACTACTCCATTGCCAAACTCAGTTGCAACTTTTATACAGTGTCAAATAACCCAGAGTACTAGAAGGCGCCACGGACGAAGATATTCTATAGATCAAAAAGTTCTGGAATTGGTTTTACCAAAGCAGAGTGGCAGAGCATATAAAACTATACAAAAATTGTTTTATCTTCCATCCAGAAAAACGTTATCAACATTATTACATCATATTCCTATTGGTGCTGGTATTAACGATCCGATATTTGACAACTTGAAGGCAATTTCAGCCTCGACTTACTTTTTTCTACATGTTAATTTGTAATTCTACTTATATGATCACCTAAATAAACTCATATTACTTTATTAATTGGACTTCATGATTTTTTTTTATACGTGTAAATATAAATTGGTGACTTCTTTTTGTAGGTGCTTTGTTTATTTACTGATAATTGATTAATATATATTGTTTTGATTTTTAAACTTTAAAATACAATAATTATTTAGTGTTAACATCTAGGAAAACAAGTTTACAGATGATTGGACCAGAATAAAATTACTTTTATTTTACAGTTTTCTTGCCAATGTTTCGGTGACTGTTTCAAATCTATTTAAGAGCTAAAATACATAGGTAGTGGAAATATGTGTATATAAATATTTCTACTATGTATTGTAGCCCTGAAAAAGGTGACAAATACTCACTAAAACATTGACAGTAAAAACTGTGAACTAAAGAGTTATTTTATTCTGATCCAAGCTGTGAACTTGTTTTCCAACTGAAAAAATTCATAAAAATATAAATTATTTATACACATATCTCCCCCAATAACTTATTGTGACCCCTATCTCCCCTATGTCTCAAACTCGGGCGGACTTCTCGTCAGAGGGCGCCCCATATGGCATCAAGTGGTGTAATGGGAGTTGCCTATCTATCTCTTCTATTATCTATGGTTGGCTTGTAGCGTTCACAGTGATGAGAGCTCCGTAATAAATATTAAAGAACATTGGGAAGCATTATTAGACCTAATTACAACCATAACCATACAGTCCACTCAGTCGTTAACATTGGACCTTCTCTCCGGACTAGTTCAAGCAACATACGATAAGTTTTACCACAAAATCTTCCCATTATTTTGAGACGAGCACTCCAAGAGAGACAGACAGGTTAACTCCCGACAATCTATGGTACAGCGTGGTACAGCGGCGAGCGGACACCGGGCAGCCAGCGTAAACAGCGACACGTCCCTCACCCCATCACCGTACACAAAAAACAAACGGCAATTCTTCCTGCAATTCGAGACAAGTTTGTTTACAATTTCGATGCTATTTAATGGATAGTTTAGAGATCTGAGGTATACAAATTAACGAAAGTGAGTATCCCTTTTTCTGTTTCCATTATTCCTTTCCTTTTATGGGAATTACAATGTTTCATTAACGATATACAGTACAATTTGTTGCTAGTACAATTACAATTAGTGACATTCTGTTCAATTCTTTCTCAATATTTCAAAACGTACGTAGTTTTTGCATTACAATGGCAGAGCTAACCAAGTTAATAAGAAAACGCGGTGCAATTAAGCATAAATTAACAAATTTTAAAGCTTTTTTAGAACCTGTTGAAAATTCTTTTCACAATAAAACTATAATAAATGAGAAAACTATATTTGAATTACAAACAAGATGTGACAAATTTGAATTAGTAATCAATGAATTTGAAGATGTTCAGACAGACATTGAATGTACATGCGACGAAGACAAATTAGACGAGCATTATACTGAGCGTAACAATGTAACTGATCAATATTCAGCTCTATTGGCTAGTGCTAAGCAAATATTAAATCACTATAAGATTAGCAATGGTAGTCAAGTCAGTGACAATGAAAGTGTTCATTCGAAAAACTCGATTAATTCTCAAAATGATACTTTTGATGTACTTAATAATGTCAAATTGCCTACAATAAATCTTCCAATTTTTGATTCAAATATGAACTCTTGGCTTGAATTTAAGGACACTTATATTTCCTTAATACATTCCAACACCCAAATTAATGATATCATGAAATTTCATTATCTTAGAGCGTCCCTACAGGGTGATGCACTAAAAGTGATTCAGTCTATAGATTTTTCAGAACAAAATTACAAAGTTGCGTGGGATTTGCTATGTAACCGTTACGATAATTCAAGACTATTGGTATTCAATCATATAAAATCATTATTTAACCTAGAACCTTTACAAAAAGAATCTGCTACTGGATTGAGAAATTTAATTGATAACGTTTATAAAAATTTACGATCGCTTTCTAGTTTAAATGAACCCGTAGAACATTGGGATTCGTTAATTATTTTCTTAATTTCTACAAAGTTAGATAAAGCTTCTGCACGTGAATGGGAAAAACATAAAGTAACTAATAAAATTCCAAAGCTCAGTGACATTCAACAATTTTTACAAAATAAAGCAGATTTTTTAGAAACGCTTGAACTTAATGTCGGTCATACAAAAAGAGATGTAAAATCAAATGTCAAACACTATTCTTTACATTCTACAAACCGGTCATGCAATTTTTATAATAAACCTGATCATATAATTTATACATGCAATTCATTTTTGAAATTATCAATTTCTAACCGAATAAATAAGGTAAATGAATTGAAACTTTGCCTTAACTGTCTATGCAATGGTCACGATGTAAAGCAATGTAAATCAGGCTCTTGCAAAAAATGTAAGAAACGTCATAATTCCTTATTACACGAGGAAAAGGATGAAAGCATTCCTGATCAAACAAAGGGCAATGAGGTAACCTTATTTAGCCAAATAAATCAATGTGTGTTACTATCTACTGCATCTATATATGTCTATGATTCAAATGGTGATAAACAAATTGCCAAAGTAATTTTAGATTGCGGTTCTCAAAGCAATTTTATTTCTGCTAAGCTATGCGATTCATTACAATTAGAGAAACAATCTACCAATATTTCAATTACTGGAATTAATAACATTACTTCAAATATTCAAACAAAATGCAATGTTAAGATTCAATCTAGATTAAACAAATTTTCTACAACAATTTCCTGTTTTATTCTACCGAAAATTACAGACGATTTACCAAACAACAATATCACTATTTCACAATGGAAAATTCCAAATCATGTCAGTCTTGCAGACCCACTTTTTTATGAAAAGGGCGAAGTCGATTTACTATTAGGAGCAAGCATTTTTTGGTCTCTATTACAAGATGGAAAAATTAGTTTGGGAAAGACAAAACCAGTGCTACAAAACACTATATTTGGTTGGATCGTTGCCGGTCCAGTCAGTCAACCAATAACAAATTCACAATGCTATTTTTCAAGGGAAATCGATTTACATAACATTTTAAAACAATTTTGGGAACTTGAAGAATGTACCATTCCTTTTCCATTATCTCCTGAAGATGAAAAATGTGAAAATCTCTTTAAAACTACTCTTTCGAGAAACCACGATGGTCGTTTCATAGTTCGAATTCCTTTCAAACAATGTCCCTCTCAATTAGGTGAATCTAAATCTAATGCGATTAAACGCCTCTTACAATTAGAACGAAGGTTTCAACACAACATTACAATGAAAACCCAATACATCGAATTTCTAAAAACCTACGAATCTCTAGGTCATATGTCGCTATTACCAAAAACATACGAATCTCAATTATCGTATTTCCTCCCACATCATGCTGTTGTTCGTGAAACAAGCTTAACGACCAAGATGCGAATTGTTTTCAATGGTTCAGCTCCTTCTGACAATGGTGTATCTTCAAATGATCTTCAATATATTGGTCCTCCTATTTTAAATGATCTTTTCTCCATTCTTGTTCGTTTTCGACAACATGCAATAGTTGTTTCTTCAGACATCGAAAAAATGTATAATCAAATCTTAGTGCACCCACTGGATCGTCCATTACAACGAATTGTTTGGCGTGATGATCCCAAAACACCTATTTCAGTTTATAATTTAAACACAGTTGTTTATGGAACAACGTCTGCCCCATATTTGGCCATTCGTTGCATTAAACAATTATCAATCGATTTCAAGGAAAAATGTCCTGTTTCATCCAATATAATTGCACGAGACTTCTATGTGGATGACCTTATCACAGGTTTTGACACAGAGCAAGAAGCCATCAGTACATGCCAAGAAATTTCTAATATTTTTGAATCTGCTGGTTTTCACTTACGAAAATGGTCTTCCAACAGCGACAAGGTATTAAACCATTTCCAAGACGATAGTGATACAATAAGTGTGTTACGATTTGGTGACAATGAACAAATAAAAACTCTGGGAATTCAATGGCTATGCAAACCAGGTTATCTTACGTATCATATCGCAAATGAACTTCAACTTCCAGTTACAAAGAGAAAAATTCTCTCTGACATTGCAAAAATCTATGACCCGCTTGGACTTCTCAGCCCATGCACCATTTTGGCAAAGATTCTCATTCAAGATCTTTGGGTTCAGAAGGTAGATTGGGATGATAATGTTCCATCGGACATTGAAACCAAATGGCAACGTTTTCGCCACAATTTCTTCAAACTCAATGACTTACGCATTCCACGAAGAATTCTGTGTGAAACTCCTCACATGGTAGAAATTCACGGATTTTGTGATGCTTCACAATTTGCATATAGCGCAGTGCTGTATTGCAAATCCACTTCGTCAAATGGACAAATTCATGTCAACTTAATATGTAGTAAAACCAAGGTGGCACCATTAAAGTCTCAGACCATTCCACGTTTAGAACTATGTGGCGCTGTGATTTTGGCAAGACTCATGAGCCAAGTTTTACGTTCTCTCACGATTAAACCCAAATCATTCTTTTGGTCAGATTCAACAATTCTTCTTTGTTGGTTAAAATTACAACCGATTCAATTAAATACTTTTGTTAGTCATCGAATAGCCGAAATTCAGAGTCTCACAAATGTTAATAATTGGTTTCATGTTGGATCGAAAGATAATCCAGCTGATGTCGCGTCAAGAGGATTATTTCCTGATCTTCTAATAAATTCCGATCTTTGGTGGAAAGGACCATCATGGCTTTCTAAAAGTAACTCAGAATGGCCAACTTCTATTTCCTTACCTAGTCCTGATGAACTTCCTGAAATAAAAAAGGAATATAAATCATTTAGCTCAATACAGAATGATAATTTAGATATATTTTGTAAATTTTCTACTCTTTCAAAATTGAAACGTATCACAGCATATTGCTTTCGATTTGTCTTTAATTTAAAGAAACCAAAGCATGATAGAATTACTGGTGCTCTGAAAGTTATAGAACTAGAAGATGCTATGAACCGATTAGTTAAATTAAGTCAACTTGAATCATTTAGTCATGATATTGAATTATTAAATAATAATCGAACAATTCAGTCAAAAGGATTATTAGGTTTAACTCCGTTTATAGATAGTTGCGGATTCTTAAGGGTCGGTGGTCGATTAAAGCATTCGAGCTTACAATTTGATGCAAAACATCCGTTACTATTGCATAGCAAACATCCTTTAACAAAACTTATTTTTGAACACGAGCATATCAGACTATTACACGCTGGTCCACAGCTTCTATTAAATACTATTAGACAACACTATTGGCCTATTGCTGGCATGAACTTATCAAAACGAACGGTCAGATCATGTTTAACTTGCTTTAAATTTAAACCAAGATTTGTTCCAAATTTTATGGGCGATCTACCTAAACATCGAGTTACTGCAATGACTCCTTTTTTTGTAACAGGTATCGATTATGCAGGTCCATTCTACGTAAAAGACCGTAAGGGACGCGGGTGTAAAGTCACGAAGGCTTATGTGTGCCTGTTTATCTGTTTCTCCGTTAAAGCAGTTCATTTAGAGCTAGTCTCTGATTTGACTACTGAATGTTTTCTTGCAGCCTTAAGACGTTTTTCTGCCAGACGTGGTTATCCCCGTCACATTTGGTCAGATAATGCCAAAAATTTTGTTGGAGCTTCAAAAATTCTTAATAGCTTACATGCATTCTTTGAAAAGTCTAAAAGTGAAATATTGATAGAATGTTCTAAAAGCAATATTGAATGGCATTTCATTCCGCCTACCTCACCACATTTCGGAGGATTGTGGGAATCCGGAGTCAAAAGTGTTAAATCTCATTTGCTAAAGGTCATTGGTGAAGTAAAATTAACTTACGAGGAATTAAACACAATCCTTGTGCAAGTTGAAGCAATTGTTAATTCCCGTCCTATGTATCCCATGTCTTCTGATCCAAATGATCTCACACCATTAACTCCAGCTCACTTTTTGATCAACAAGTCCCTGGTTACAGTTCCAGATCCAAATGTATTAGACATTCCACTCAATAAAATGTCACGATACCAATTACTCCAGCACATCAACCAAAGTTTTTGGAAAAGATGGTCAAAGGATTATTTGTCATCTCTGCAAATAAGAAGTAAATGGAAACAACATTCCCAGCCATTAGATGTAGGAACCCTTGTTCTATTAAAAAATGAAAACTTACCTTCATGTCAGTAGCCACTGGGACGAATCACTCATCTGTATCCTGGATGTGACGGTGTTGTGCGTGTTGTAACAGTCCAAACTTCTCGCGGTTCGTTCAAACGAGCAATCACTCAAGTTTGTCCGTTGCCTCAAGAAAGTGAACTTAGTCAAAGTGACAAGTGAAATTTATAGCCTTTAGTACTCATACTTACCTGTTTATGTTTATAAATCCTATGTGGGATACAATCTTGTTTATTTTCATATGTTTATTCTTATACATACATGAATGTACTATTTTCTGTTGAAGGCTTAGCCTTTCAAGATGGGGGGTATGTGCCCGACTTTTTTAGAATGAATGATATGCAACTGCGCTGCGCCGCAGAGACCAGTTCAGTTGGCTTGTAGCGTTCACAGTGATGAGAGCTCCGTAATAAATATTAAAGAACATTGGGAAGCATTATTAGACCTAATTACAACCATAACCATACAGTCCACTCAGTCGTTAACAGTTCCAATTGTTTCAAATTTTTTATTTAGATTTCTNGACATTTTTATGAAACGAAAATCTATTTCTAAAGTGGTTTTAGATTTAAAGAAGTTAGAAACAGTATCTGATGTAACGTTAATAAAAAATAATAATAATTAGAAAATGGTCTGCTTTTCGAATAAAATGAGGGAGAAGGAGTCTCTCAGAATAACTAGTATTGTAAGAGTGATGGAAATATACTTTGACGCCAAATTTCAGGGGTTGTTAGTGATAGTGTCTTCGGACATTTATATTTAAATTTAGTCGATTCTTATTTTCAGTTATATAAAACTTTAAGTATCTCAAATGTTTTCAGAAGTGTTTTAGAAAGTATGTTGTTTTTTCAAATTTCAACGCCGGTATCTTAATATCGAAGATATTTTCGAAGATTTACTCATAATATTCTTCTCTCTTATTCAAACAACCATTCAAATTTTAAGTTTAGTCAGTTAATTCTCAGTATATCACATAATGGAAAATGCAATCAACTCTGTAAATTGTTAATTATTTGACCAATTTGTCTGCAAAGAAATTATTGGAATAATCAATAATGTATGTTTAAGGTTTATTAACATTAAGCAATGAAATCTTAATAGGTACGTCTATGTAAAAGAAAATCTATTGTTTTCATTTTACATTTTGTTTAATGTTTTGAAAACTGTAAAAATCTAAAATACAAAAATACACAGAAACAATTAAAGCATCATAATTATATGTACGAGGTCTATTCAGAAAATAATCGAACTTTATTTTTGTAAAGTTAAGACCTTTCTGGTCGAGGATCAATTGACTGACGACCACTGTTAAGTCGTGAAAAGTTTTACGCAAAATTTTACGCTGCATCGATGTTTTAGGAAATCGCACATTTCAAAAATCGTTGCTAACTCTTAAATACGTTACACTCAAATATCAATATCACGAAAACTAAATGAGATATCAACAATCCAAGACTATGTGGCTACAGAGGAGGCTATGCGTAACGCAATGCTGCCAACCATATCATTAAATTTCTCCATTACCACATAATTAAAAAAATTCGGTTATTTTCTCAACAGACCTCGTATCTTCAGTACCTATCTTCGTAGATATATTATTTGAATTATGTTTTTAGGTAGTGAAAAACCGTAAAGGAATTCAAGAGCTGTGGATATTAACATCAAGATTTCAAAAAGTAGCAGCCGATACACTGTCTACTTCAGAAGTTAACTTTAGGATCTTAGCCGGTAAAGTGGACGATATATTATATGGCACGAATTGTAAAGGAAAGAAACACAATGGCGGCGTTGGGGGAGGAGGATATGGCCTGATAACGACACCGAGAGGTTAAACCTATTTCTGCAATTTGAAACTGTTATTATTTATAATTTATTTGTTTTAGCTTTTCATTTATTATGTAGTTTATGTATATACACATGACAATAAAGGCTGATTTTAAAATCACGTTTTTGCTATTTTAACGCAGGTTATTATTATTTAGACTTCCTTTTTGTGCCCGACTTTTTTAGAATGAATGATATGCAACTGCGCTGCGCCGCAGAGACCAGTTCAGTTGGCTTGTAGCGTTCACAGTGATGAGAGCTCCGTAATAAATATTAAAGAACATTGGGAAGCATTATTAGACCTAATTACAACCATAACCATACAGTCCACTCAGTCGTTAACACTTTTCTTCAAAATAATATATTAATCTGACATGTCAGAAACGTTAGATTGGAACCATATACAAAATACAGTGGAACAATCGTAAAATTATTATTATAAATAAAGTGCTGCTAAATGTAGCTTCTAACAGAACTGTATCACATGTGCTTTTCTAAGCTTTCTGGAGAAAAATTCATAGATTTATCACATGACAGTAGAGATGTCAAATATGATTACTTTTGAGTAATCATGAGTACCGATTACTTTCGGTTTAAGCAATCAGTACTTTGTATTCGTTACTTTGATTACTATGAGTAGTGGCTTCAAAATATTCTAAATAGAATAGTAATCAGTAATTACCTAATATACAGTACTCTAAGTTATAGACGAGTAAATATCAAACAGTATCATATTATGAATATAACCTAACCTCAATTTCTCTTAAAAAAGAAATGCAGCGTTAATATCTGAAATATTAAGGTTTGTTTGATAAAAAAATATAATTATAATGCAACGATCAGATTACGAATATAAATATATATTTTGAAAATAAACAATCAGTATTAAAATAAACAAAAATAGAAAGTACATATTATTTTTTAGATTATGTATTATATACACAGTCTTATGCATGTTTCCAGTCTTTTATAGGAAATATTTTTTTCTAATATAAGTAGGTATAAAAATATGGTATACAAAACAAATAAACTTGAATGCAACGTAACAAAACAAGTACTCGTTTCGTATCGATATATTATGAATGAGTGTCAAGTGAGCATTGCATAAGTAAGTATCCATATTCCATTAGATAAAGTACTCTATATTGTCTATATCCAAGAATAAGCAAAAGTAACGAATACTTTTTCAAACGAGTAATCGTTACTTCAGATCCAATCGAGTAACGAGTACTCATGTAACGAATTGATACTTTTTCGACATCTCTACTTGACAGTAACAGTATTACAACTGTTACTGTTCTTTCCAGTGGCATCAAAACAGTGTTACATACATTTCTGAGAAAAAAAATACTAAAGTGACACTAACTAAAATTTTTGTGTCTTAAAGATGAGTGACAACTATAAGAATTCAATTATCATCAATTGTTTAAAAAAATTCATATATTTCCCAAGATATATCGATCACCTACAAATTTTTATTTTTTTTACAACGCACCCTATATTTCTTAAAATACATATTTTAACTAAGAAATAGTAAACAATAAAAAAGGCTGCACACTAATAAAATAATTAAGTAAACCAATTTATAAGTAATTACAATTAATTTAAACTTTAATTAAACACCAATATCAGTAATTTTTAAACAGTTCTTTTCTTGCCGGATCGATAATTTTTCAAGGACGTCGTTTATATAAAAAGTAGTTTTTCAAATATATCTATAGATATTGCAATAAATCATTTTCATGGTTTAAATGATTTTCTAGTTAAAATAACGATACGATACATTCTACAAGTAGAAAAAAAAACGCTGTAGATTTAAGATAAATTTCAGAAGTCTTTGATTCGTAAAATAACTTTCTATTAAAGTGTGCACTCAGGCAATAAGTATTTGCAATAACAACATTTTACACCATCCTAGGATGCACAACTAGTGAGTACCATATGGTACCATCCATGTAATACTTCTATGTACATATATTCGATTTTCTCTTAAATTCCTTGTATCACTATTTATGGTGAACTTCAGATTAAAATGGTTTGTGGTTTGTGTTAGAAAAAAAAATACGAACTGGCAGGCGCATTGCAGCAAAAATATTGTTTTAACTTTTAACTAAACTAAGTTTATTACTCGAAACGAATTGAGAGAATTAATTGCAAACTATTATTATACATACTGTAGTATAACAACCCCAGGTTCGATAAAAAAACAAATATAAACGTAGTTGTTGCCAAAAATGTGTGATCATCATAAGGAATACCTACGTTGTGTGTATTTATTTTTTTNCGAGACGAGAGATGTCTTGTATTATGTTCCTTTAGACAATTTTACAATAATCTAGCGGATAGGACTTTTTTCGAGTAAAAATTTAATTTGCTTGGTCTAGCTGTAAATCGAGGATTTCTTGCACGTTCCTGAAGCAACCATTCACAAAAACCTCGACGTAGTGAAAAATCAGCAGAAGTAAGCGCTTGAACACCGTAAATATGAAATGAGTACAACTGAGCTTCTCGTAATGTCCACCATACAACAGGATGCGAAATATTTACTTGCTGTGAGATATTTGTAGTGCTACGATGCGGATCTAAAATGATCTCCTCGACAGATTATTAGTGGTCGCCCTGGGCCACCGTCGCGACATCGACGCGGTTGTACTTCACCGGAGTTCAAAACTCTTTGCAGTCAGCAACAAATGTTCGCGGTGCGGGGGCACATCGGTCAGGATATCTTGCACGGTACACTTGCTGTGCACTTGCACTTGCTCTGTGGACATTTTCGTTTGCTTCGCCATAAATTATGAGCATATGATAATATTCGCGATTGCTAAATAAATGTGCCTTTCTCAAAAGAAAATGTGCTCTCGAAAAACAGCACAGTAATCACTACAACAATGTATTACAAACTGACTTTCGAATACAGTCTGGCTTCATAAGAAACCTACAAACTCGTAAAAAATGTTACAGAATTTTTTGTAAGTACTCGTCGCGATAAAATACATGTATTTCAGCAGTTCCAAAACAGTTTTAAACACATTTTTAATTAGCTTTTTTCTCTATGACCTTAAACTTCCGATAGAAGTTTGTGACAGTTAACTCAGTTTTTGTTCCTTTTCACCCATTTAAATTTTTGACATAAGTTCTTGAACAGGGTGTATAATTATTTACAACGTATTCATGAGAAGTTCGAAAAAGTCATTGACGTAGAAATGTTGCAGTTTGTTAGAAAAAGTACAGTTTTTCTACTTCATTGACATTTTTATGAAACGAAAATCTATTTCTAAAGTGGTTTTAGATTTAAAGAAGTTAGAAACAGTATCTGATGTAACGTTAATAAAAAATAATAATAATTAGAAAATGGTCTGCTTTTCGAATAAAATGAGGGAGAAGGAGTCTCTCAGAATAACTAGTATTGTAAGAGTGATGGAAATATACTTTGACGCCAAATTTCAGGGGTTGTTAGTGATAGTGTCTTCGGACATTTATATTTAAATTTAGTCGATTCTTATTTTCAGTTATATAAAACTTTAAGTATCTCAAATGTTTTCAGAAGTGTTTTAGAAAGTATGTTGTTTTTTCAAATTTCAACGCCGGTACCTTAATATCGAAGATATTTTCGAAGATTTACTCATAATATTCTTCTCTCTTATTCAAACAACCATTCAAATTTTAAGTTTAGTCAGTTAATTCTCAGTATATCACATAATGGAAAATGCAATCAACTCTGTAAATGGTTAATTACTTATTTGACCAATATGTCTGCAAATAAATTATTGGAATAATCAGTAATGTATGTTTAAGGTTTATTAACATTAAGCAATGAAATCTTAATAGGTACGTCTATGTAAAAGAAAATCTATTGTTCTCATTTTACATTTTGTTTAATGTTTTCAAAACTGTAAAAATCTAAAATACAAAAATACACAGAAACAATTAAAGCATCATAATTCTATGTACGAGGTCTATTCAGAAAATAATCGAACTTTATTTTTGTAAATTTCAGACCTTTCTGGTCGAGGATCAATTGACTGACGACCACTTTTAAGTCGTGAAAAGTTTTAAACAAAATTTTACGCTGCATCGTTGTTTTAGAAAATCGTACATTTCAAAAATCGTTNATGAGTTGAGATTTCGGAGAACAACAACAATAATAATAATCAAGGGCGAAAATGTTAGTAAATTCAACAAAGCTCTTATATGCGTATGACATAAAGTGAGAACAAGAAATCAAAGAACAACGTAATCGTGATAAAACAAGTTAAAAGTGAAACAAAGAAGTTGCTGTTGCAATATCTGGGCAGTCACGACAAAATATACATATTTTAACATGTAATAAATACTGAACAATCTTTAATAATAATTGTAACAATTTTACCTTAGAAAAATATACGCCCCTGAGTATAAAACAATGAAAGCTAAACATACAATTGTAAGATTACATAGAACAATTAACAACAAAGTACTTAAAGAATATTACCTGCTAACTAATACCGGTTAAACACTTAATTTTTCACTACTTTTGACACACTGCCCACCGATCGTCTTGCTACCTATCTGCACACTGTTCTCACTTCAACTGCCTATCTTCAACTATTTAGGCTTCCTTCCAGAATTTCCCCATCTAAGCGCTTATTTTTTGTGCTTCCTTCTACCAACCGTTAATATTAGTTTTTCATTATCATACAACACCCCTGTAATAGGTGACGTCGAAGTTGATAAGATAAGTACGGTTTTGCACAATACATTCCAATTTATTTAATTTTAACAACTTTTAATAATCATTTTCAATCATCAAAATCGTTCAAACGGTGCTTAAAATGAATTACAATCAAAATTGTTAAAAGTTATTGAGAACCTCTAGAATCGTCCCCGGCTTACGTACTACATGAAAAGAGATGAATAATTGTAGCCATAAACGGCACGTCATCCTCTTTTTTCCCTTTTTTGTAATTTTAGGTAGATAATCTGTTCTACTTTAACTTTCATTACATACAATAACAATCAATTACTTATGGACGGAGTGGTAACGTATGGAAACTATCGGTAAAGTCAGCGGTTCCAAAAAGTTTTCATCAAATCAGTTTATATACATACATATATTTCAACATCTTCACTCTTATTAAATTTCGATCAATTATATGAGGTTAGATTTATAAATAACTAGCTGAATACTGCCACGCTTCGCAGTGGTCATTTCTTTTTTATAAAAAAATCAATTTCTACAGTAATGTCTAACATAACCCATACATTTGAGGTCACTCGATCGGCGTAGTGTTCGAGTCTATAAGTTACACGCAAACTAACATTGATTTTTATATACATACATAGATTAATTTTAAATTGACACGTCCCATGATTGAGACAAAGATTTACTAATTTCCAAACTGATTTAAAAGCAATTATTAATTAAATAATTGTGTTAGTAGGTCTATTATAAACTGTATTCAGATACCAGAATTTTATTATAAGAGAACAATCCAAATTTCATTGCTGCACATATTCATTCTATAAATTAGTATATGTACTATAAATTAATTTCAAGGAAATTTCGTAATAAAAATGTATTAAATATTTGCTTGAAGAAAAGTAAATATATCAAGGATAATTTTAATAGAATTAATTAATACAGTGACAACTCTGCCCATTGTCTGTCAATAAAACGTTTTTTCTACTCTATGCAAAATTAAGGAACAATGATCTTAGTTTTAACGGAATAATACATTTATTTATATATTTACTCCTACTGAAAGGGATAAAACTCAATTACAGATAAGGGAAGAAATAGATAGATAGATATATATAGATAGATAGATAGAAAAACATAAGAGACTAGTAGTTTGTAGAAAATTGGAAGACGAATCCGAAAATATCATGATTGTTACCGTAAAGCAGTGGCGTACTATTTTATTTAGTAAGATATGCCACCGATTCCCTGTATTTCCGCCACTGAAGCATCTAAATTTTAGGAAAAGGCTTTAGATTCTGGACAACGTTTACATAAATACATGTGCCCAATTTCTAATTATTTCACTTACTAGTTTTTAAATTAAAAAATAAAATAAAGATATATTTTTAAGTTTGACACCCTGTATCTTTTTAACGAAGCGCCCTAGATAAAAACTTTATAGGAAAGACCCCTTAAAATTCACCAAAGAATACGAGGTTTCGTTTGGCCACCGTTTGTTAATCACCCTGTATATTTGTATACATTGTGAATATTAACTAGTTTTTATACAAAGCTAAACACACAGTTTTTTATTACGTTTTTGTTCTCCCTTGTCATTATTCAATGGTAAATAAAATTTGTTAACATTACATTTTAAATTACTTAATAAGAAAAAACAGTTTGATTTACATTGAGCAAGAAAACCGTGGTTGTTTGGTAAAATTTTGTGCGTTGAAGTTGACACAGTAGGGAAAAGAAACGCTGAATCACTTACAATGAGATTAGATAACAAATTTTTTCTCATCTCCTCTTCCACTTCACAACAAAGTGCAAAGAATCACGACAAACGTAGTCTAAATGAGTAGCAGAAAGGAATTAACTTTAATTCGACGCGGTAGTAAGCTGTTTTTATTATTAATCAATTACATTAAACAGACAATGCTCGTCCATTCTCATCGCTTTTTATCGTGGTGCTTTTATCCACTACATAAACCATTAATTTCGATCATTTTTTAGCTGTTTTATTACAGCATTGTTTTATTTTAATGACGTCATTATAAACAATATAGAAGGTCATGAATTAATGGCCCGTATAATATTTATAAAAGAAGTTAAATTTGAATTTTTTACTTACTGGGTTCATATTGTTACTCCTGTAGACAAGTCTGAAGCTTAAACAACCAATTTTGTACCAATATCTTGCATTAACAGTTTTAATGAAATATTAAAAAAGGAACTCTCATTCATTTCATTAGTTACTGAAGAAACATCATATTTTTTCTCAATTATCAATTTGAGCTTACAAAAAAATTGCAGTACTGAAAATGCAGTTATTAATTTAGAATCTGATATAAAATTTCTTAGATTATTTATTGATTTCACTAAAGTACTGCATACGAATACGAATATCTTCTTGAAGTTATCGACAAAAAAAAACAAAAAATTTTAATTTTGGTTTATTTTCTTTATTGCAAATGGAAAGGTGAACTTTGTGATATCAGACATCACTAGGACATTTTTTGAAGGGAATTCAAATATGTAAACATATTAAATGACAGAAATAAACTTGAATATTTTTAGATCAACTAACATACACCTGTTAAGTATAAAAAATACATCTAACGTTTGTACAAACTGGTGGTTTCCAATCTTTTCAAAGTTGGGATCCTCTCTGAGATCAGATGCTCCTTATGAACCCCTTTCTTCCCCCATCCCCCGTGTTTATTGTAAATTTTGATTGGTTATATCTCTTGGCTGTATGTTAAGGTGGTCTTGAGTTGAGCGACATTATCGAGATCCTTGTGTTTTGCCTGTGGTGCCGGGAGGTTAGTCGCCTGCACAACTTCAACGGACGCTCGAGTAAGAGTACGCTGAAGTTGTCGCTCTTCCTTCATTGATGATAAGATGATTGGACTTGGGATAATGGTTCACGTTCTATGATCTGTAACTAAAACAATTGTCTTTGAGGCTTTCGACTAAACTTTCATTTGTTACACTTTGCACTTCGGTTATGCTGGCACTATGAACTTGACTCTTGTGTCCACGTTTCTCTATATTTTTGGCTTTATCACTAAATATTTGTGAGGTCTCCTTACAGGTGAGACATCTTATATGGAAGCTATAGGAGCTTGTATTTATGGGGTCTTTTTAGAGAACCTGGTATGAAAGGTATAAAAGATATTATTTGCGAGGACGCAATTACCTGGTATGGAAGCGTAGGAGTCATAAATATTTTTGTGAAAATTTTTTACTACAGTTTTGAATTTGTAAAAACTATTTATTAAAATGTTGTTGTATACAAAGCGAAAACAAACATTTGGAACGTACTAATGTACTGGCTAAGTATTTATCCCTGGTTAATAACAGGGTACTTGGGTTGCCGTTCGAACACAGATTGATTCCGCAAGAGTCCTCTAGTGGTCTTCGCGTTGAATTCCGTAATTTCGTCTCCTTGAAAAATGTCCATCTTGGAATAATGGTCGTCTCTGGAGGTAATATTTAGAATTATTTTATTTTCCAAAAGTTCTATATGTGCTGTCGGCGATGGTTCAGCGATCGGTAGCGTGCTGCTCAGTTAATTGTGGGAAACTTTGCGAAAATTTCGAAATCTGCGATCTCTTGTTCATAATCTCATACTTTTGGCGGAATTTGTGCCTCGTGAATGGCGTTTTCAGAGTTTATTGGAATATTTTGGAAACATAGGTGAAAATTTAAAATAAACTCGTACTACGACAGTATACGTAGATATTTGTTTTCGACATGTTTCAACATGAATCGTATGACTGCATAATGTTATATTTTTGTCTCACTGGCCTGTACCCGTCCTAAATTTAGGAGTAAGTTTGTAACCACTCTAAATTAAAAATTGTGCTTATTGCAGACTAAGTTCGTTAAATTTGAGACATCACCGAAGATAAGTAAAAATACAACTTTAAAAAGTTGATTCAATGACGTAAATTCCAACTAAAATAAAGAATTTTCTTAAGACATATACGGATAGAATGTTCTTTCTGACATCGCAGCTTAAAATTCGGAATCATTAAGAAAATGCTTATAAAAATCTACTCCTACAACTTTTGCTTACTGTCTCGTCTACATAAAATTTACACCAAATCAAGGCTACGAGTGCAAAAAATAATGTAAGTAGTAAAATAGGAGTAAAATACCTTTAAAGTATATAATAGATCTTATTACATTAAATTAGATAATATATTGAAACTTCTTTTTTATAACTGAACGTTTATAATTTATACGATTTATTGTAAAACATTAATGTCCAAAATGCTTTTCATGCGGACATTTAGATGTCTATAAGATATTCGAAGACGAAATTGTAGATGTTTACATGTTTACATCTCTGAGTTATTTGGGTTAATACTAAAACAGTGTATGGCAAGTTATTAATTCTAATTACTCGTTTCTGTGTCCTCTGATAATATTTAAAGTAGCAAAACAGGTATGCGTTAGGTCCTTATTTATGTAATTAACATACACAAGGGCTAAGTTAGTTGATAAAGAACCAGAATATATTGTTATGCCGACAAAAGATATGAAAATAAAATAGAAGAGGATGACAGAAACAAGACACAATAGTAAGAAAAAAAATCCTGCGAGCATGAAAATTTTCGATAATATACTGATGTTCTGCTACTAATCGCTGACTTATTAAATACATAAATACAACCTTGCTACAAACAAGTAACATGTGTCTCAAATTCTATGTACTTTTTTTCTGTACCTATTAATTACTCTAACTATTTAATTTATTTCTTTTCAGGAATTCATTTAAAATACATATTCATAGATGTATCTGATTTCCCAGTTATATAAAACTAAAACAAAACTATATAATTACTGGAGTGTTAATAGATGTTTATAGACACTTCAGTATATTTATACACAAGTGGCTAATGGGAAGTATAATAATTTCAAATTTAATTGCAATGAAAAACTAACCTATTAAATTTTCTTCAATGAAATATATATTTCTTACATTTATCTACCATTTGTCAATCATATCAGTGAAGACATAATAAATAAATTCATTGATCTTAAATCGTTTATAAAGTGCGAAACTTTTTCAAAAGAAATCCAAAAATGCTGGTTTCATATTTATTTATCCTTTTTTAAGAAACTGAGAAACAGATCGTTAAATGAAAAAGAAAGAACACATTTGTTTCGTTCTCTATTTTAGTCAATTTTATAAACCTGCACATGAAAATATTTCTCCATTTAGGACAAGAGCTAAGCTGTTCATGCAATACAGAAGTCGACATCCTTTCAAGAAATCTTAATTGATAGGTACTTTTTCCTAAAAAATCGATCGCTCCATGTAATTTTATTCAGACAATACAACAAAAATTTTACTTCTACCCAACCCAAGAAATGAGAATGAAACAATACGTTTATTACAAAGGCCAGTTGACCGCAGAATTGTAATTGTAGACTAATGGAAACTTTTTTTAATACGTTCCTTCGATCGATATATAGGAATGTACTGCTCCGAAAAATTTGAAAAGTTGGCAACAGGGCAATGTTCCCTGGGGCGAACACAACTAAAATATCTAGAACTCTCAAGCACTTCCGGATATACTGGAAGTCGACACCAACTTCGTTATTTTAAATGGGACACCCTATATACGGAACTAAAAACATATAAAGATTTTTGACATGTATCGCGTTTATAAGCGAGATATATATGAGTGGCCCTCTTATAGTAGACAGCCTGTATATTAGCATTAGGTATATGAAAAAGCACACCCATTATACATCCTACTTATCTCGTAATTTACCTGAATGCACACAAAATAGTAGTTTACTTTTCGTATTTTAGTTTATTCGGTATTTGTCAACGTTTAATAAATAATAATAAAAGCTATTTAAGGGTACCTTATCAACTTTTCAAAAAAGAATTTGTTGTCATATTTTACAGCAAAGAACAGCTGCTTGAAGACTGAACACGGAAAGCAAAATGTTCTGATTTTTAATGTATCAATTTCATTTATAATTTTGTAGAGATAACATTCCGTTTTATATTTTATTCGGTGTACGCCACTGTGTTTGCAACTTGTACGTAAAAATTATATCGAAAGTGTCATTTAGAAAACGACTATCAGAATCAAATAAAGCAAAACAGACTTATGGGACACATTTCCTATAGTTTTTCTTATGGAAGTATCGTATACTCGTACTTCCGCATAAAGTAACTAACTACAAGACAAAATTAAATCTATGACTCAACAAAGGTGAAAATGTTAAGTTTTCTCTTATCAATTCCTAGCACAAGGAAACGAAAGGACAAATGACTTATATGGAAATACATATATTTAGAATAAGATCACTATTCGAAGATACGAGTATCTTAATTTCACTGACATCTTTTAAGACAGCTTGCTTTCATTTATTCAATGTTTAACTTTCTGCATGTCATTCGATTAGAAAATTTCAAAGCGCATACAATTAAAAATCAAACCTGACATTTAAGTTCCATTCATTGATATCAAAACGTAAAGAATGCTATGCCAGTCGTACTGATTTGTTTGTTATTGTTGTCACGTTGACGTTAATTATTTATTTATTGAACTTTTGTAAAGATTGTTATGTAGAACTTTAAAATGTTTTACTAAAAATAGGTTCTATTTATTTCTGGTTTAACCACCAGAGTTGCTCTAGATGTTATGCGAAGAAAATTACTGAGCAAACATTATTTCATATTGCTTCATCAATTTTCTAAAGAAACTGAAAATTTGGGGAATCTAATAGGCTGCATTGAATGTAACCCAATCTTTAAAACTATAATAGTTCCAAAAGACTGTCCAAAAGTAAATAGTTAATTATAAAGGAACAAAAAGGCGATTGGGAAACAACTTATTAAAATTACAGGGCACAGTAACAGCCAATCAATCAAGCCTAACTTATATTTGGATAATAGAGCATCATAGGACGAAAACTGAAACCAGAAAGACTATACTTAATATCAGTAAGTTTAATGATGACCAAAATATAACAAGATAACAATAAAATAGAAAGTAGGAAGGTATAAAGTATTATTAACTCAAACAATCTCACTATATGTTACAGTAACTCTGTTTTTAATGTTATTAATAATTAAAAGTAGTTTGTTTTAACATTAATTTGTTTATTGTTCGAATTATTTTATGTAACAAATTTTTATATTATTAAAAATATACCAAGAGAAATCTTTTCATTGGTTACAAAATAGCCGTATGAAATTTTCTGCTCAAATGGGTACCTACGATATAAAACACTTATATGGAATTTCATTTAAAAAATTCTTATAAATGCTGTTTTCGATTGTGTTTTGTTTTTATTAATCAATAGAAAAGTTACCACTTTGGCGATATAACAGATTTTATCCCCAGTTCAATAGTGACGTATTAATGTGAAACACTATGTTTGTTTAACTTGAATGATGAGCTCACCTCCCACTACCTATCGATAGTTTTTCGTTATTAATTAAAATTTGTAATTTCTAAACGTAAATGTAATGTCCGATTGGAATATCAATGTCCTTTAAATGTATTCATACAAATAATACGAGTAACTGCAAAATACCAACTACGTTGGGTCGCATATTTACATACCTACATCAACTTAGTAAAACATTACCTTGATATCTGGGTTAACGATAATAGATCTACTGAAATGCTGTTCAGCAGATTTTAAATATCTCATTTTATGGTTCATAAAACTTTCCCTGTTCAATATGTAACTACCTTTGTGTATGTACCGGTACAGCTTGACTAAATTCATCTTGCCCACGGGTTTTAGATGGGCGGTAATTTGCTCATATATTTAAATATACAGGGTGTGGCGTGTATAATCTATAAAAATTAAACTACAGCTTCCTACCGATATTTGTAATCGAAAAGTCCTATACGAAAAAGTTCTATTTTCGCGTTTTTCTTCTTAAATTAAAGTTCAATTATGTATCAAAATATTTTCTCTGGAACGGTCCTGTCCGTGTGCTGTCCGCCTGCCGCCTAAACAAATCGTCGATAGATACTTCTCAATATTTGGGAAATTTTTCAATGCAAAAGTACACTCTAAGAAAAATAGATATTAAAAAACACAGACATTTTCTTATTATAATAATTACTAGTAATTACTATCTTAAATGCATTGTTGTTACTGCAAACAAAACCAGATCCGTAAGCATTTGTATTTGCCAACTGCGTTTACTAAACAAACTCCATTAAAATATGGAACAAAATGAAATAAAACTTAGGTACCATTTCTAGAGAAAATGTTGAAATTGATCCCCATTAGCGCGGATATAGGCATGGCACCGACGCACCCAATTTTGGCGAATATTTTCCCAAATTCCAGGTATTCCCCTAATTGTGTCAGCAACTTCAAGTATACGGTTTCGCAATTCTTCCACCGTAGCAATTGGAGTATTGTAAACCAATGACTTCAAGTGACTCCAAAGATAAAAGTCCATTGGAGTTAGATCGGGTGACCAAGGTGACCACAGCACAGGACCAAAGCGTCCAATCCATCGCTGAGGAAATATTTCATTCAAAAGTCGTTAGATAAAACATGTGTGTCCGAACTTGTAATGCCAAATCATCGCCAACCCAAACATTTACCGAGAACCGATGTTGAAAATAAGTTTCCCTAATCGCGTGAGAATTTTCATCGGCCCATATGTGCATATTATGGAAATTCACTTCATCACGGATAAATGTTATAAAGAGTGACTAAGACATAATATAAAAACACTATTACCATAATGCGTATAAAATATAAAATGTTCTCCTCATCTGTTACACAGACATAAGCAGGAAAGTCTACTTGATTGGCACATTGCCGTAAAAACCATCTGCAAAAACGCATTCGTTGATCACAATCCGGGGGTAAAATACGTTGAACTGGTTGCAGATGATAGGGGTGCAACAGCTGGCGCCTTAAGATGCTATATGCGGTACGAAAGGAGGTTCCTACTTGCTGGGCGAGTGGTCGAGTACTAATTGTGGGGTCTTCGTCAAGATTTTCCAACACTGCATTTTCAACATTAAGGTTCACTTGCTGACCAGTCCTTCTCCTCGAGGAACTACACCTCCCGTATCACGCAGCCGCTGAACGCACTGTAGGATTGTATTTGCACATGGGGGGTGACGTTGTGGCCATCGTTTCCGGTACAACCTAGTCGCTGCAAGCGCATTTTCTCCGTCTGCACCATACACTAACACCATATCGACACGTTCGGTAATAATAAATGCATTGTTTTCTCGGTTCGTTGTAAAACTAGTTTGTGCACAAACTAAAAAAATAAGCAAAGTAAGAATTAAGAATCTCGTTTTTAATGTAATCGGAACGCTATTCTTATTTTTTATACTTCTTTATAAAAATTACACTGTCACTGTAGTGAAATTACAAAATAAAAACTTTTGTCTGGAATCTTTCACTTTTTACCACTGATGGGTCGATGTACGATGCTTAACATTTAATAATTAAGTGAATAATGAATTCAATTCAAATACAAAATACTAAAGATACTGTTTTAATATGAGTTCGAATTTTCACCCATGTTGTCAAAATAATTCAATAAACCTTCGAAAAGCCATTCACGGGGCATAAATTCCACCAAAAGTACGAGACAGTTGTCAAGAAGTCGCAAATGACCTAGGACGCACATCAGAAGGCACAGAGCGGGAAAACTAAATTTTACTAATGTCTCGAAATCCCTACAAAACCCTGATTGTCGCCAAGCAACATCAGCCGTAGCAGATATTACCAGTAAAGAATGCTACCAATTTTGCTGAACCATCGCGAAAAATTTTACTACAGTTCCGGAATTTTGGAAAATGAAACAATTCCAAATCTTACAAAATTCGGTGCAAAGCAAGTACTTAGGGTCACCATTAACCAAAATTATTTGCAGATAAACATTCGAAATTGGACGCCATCTCAAGACGGGCGCTTTTCAATGAGTCCAAATTCTCAAATCTAACGCGGACACCACTGCAGGACCCTTGCAGATCCAACTTGGAGTGTGTTCAAACGTCAACTTGAGTATCCTGCAGGGACGGATACCTTGCCAATACTGTAGTATGCTCCAAATTTTTTGCTTTTGCACTGTAAACATGTATTATTATTACTTTCATTTAATGCCAAATAGTTAAAAATTTCAGTAAATTTTTACAAATTCAAAACTAATTAAAAAATTTCTCACAAAAATTTACGAGCTACGAGAGAGAGGCCCCAGTCGCCTAGAATTAAGCAATTGGTTTCAAAATGAAGCGGAAAGTGGTATGGACGAATGAGTATTTTTTTAGCCGTACTGTCATTTTATATAGGGAGGTACCTACCACACTACTCTTTGAAAATCAATACGTCACGCAATAAAGTATACGTACTACAAACTGAATAATTAATTGAACATAATACTGAAAAATCATATTCAATTACAAAACGTGGTGAATACGTTAACAATATTAAAAACACTACATTGTATAACCTAACATTCGAAAACAATAATTATCCTTATACACTTGTTTTTATTAACAAATAAATAATACCTACCTACTTGTTAGTATTTAAAATGTAAAATAATATCTTATTCATTCATGTGTCTTGCTAAATAGCTCTGTTTATTCGATGTAGGTACTTTCCTAGAAATTACGGTAGATCAAGATTCACTCTTGATTAACCTTTGTAGATCAGCGGTTAGGGGCGGTCCGAAAAGTGGAATAAATAATGATTTGAAAATGTTTTTTCAGCATTTTAAAATTTTTTTAATAGCGTATTCGTATTGTACTCATTTTTTCCTATCCCCCCTTAAAATTAATTACATTATAACTGAATCACCTTGTATATCAACTGTTATATAAAAAAATCATGTAATATAGTGAATGAGGAATGGGGTAGGATGGGGAATTAAAATTATCATAACTACTTTTCCTTATATATAAAAGCCAGTTAAAGCTACTCAAATAAAACTAAAAAGCTAAATCGGTCTCTAAACTGTAGTTTCGTATGAATACTGCTACCTAAATACTATGATGCAATAAGATTCCTGCCTCGACGTAAATAGTTTACCGGGTGTGACCATGTCGGGCAGCAATTTATTGCTTTTGCTGGCAATTAGACGAACGAATAAAACTAGGAAAATGTATCCAATTATTATCGGAAGGGGAATTGAATGTGTGTGGCCATTAGAACAATTCGATAAGTAAAAGACGATATATCGACGCAATATATCGTGTCCACATCATGGATGAAACTTTATGATGTAATATGTGGTAGTTTTGTTAGATAAAGTTTTTCGAAATAATGAAATTAAAAATAGATTTCTACAAATGATAGTGGTTACATTTAAACATGAATAACGTACTTTACTGGAATAAACAGCTCCTCTTTTGGACTTAATTACAGCCATTAATTTGGCGTGTAAAATGACCAATTTAGATATATTTACTATACAGTGTAGGAAAGTACCGATGGTCTATCAGAAGTTACGTGAGAGCGATAAAGTAAGCCATAGAAATCCATGTGATAGACAAGGATGGCTATAATGAAGGCGTCTAATAGTCAACGCCCATTTCGCCCTTCCACAAATAAGAAATGGACCTTATTTGTGGAAGGAAAATAAACTAAAAATACCGCCCACTTATCATCAGCTGAAATTAATTTAATAAATTCATCAGAAGTTGTAGGTAATTAATGTTTACAATAAATAAATATTGTTGAATTTTTTATCGTTAATAATAACTAAAAGTGGTGACTAATTTTGTTTTTGCTTATTTTTTACTTTAAAATTTGCATGTTATGAATTCATAATAGCACTGAGTGTTATTATTTAATTAATTAATAATATGCTTATATGTACATATAAACAAACTGCTTGAATGCATGCAATAATATTTTACGTGAAATTGTAAAAACAGCTATTGTGGAAATATACAATCGTGTTAACTCAATCAAATAGACGTGTATAAAAAAATATATCTTTTCCTGAAAGCACACCTATCACTTTATTATCGTTATTTAAAACATTTCCTGTAATTATACTGTACCTATATTTGAAAATATATTTGTTCAATATTTTCTAACATTGTTGTCAGACCTACGTAAGCAATTAAAATTTTGTTCTCATTAATTAATTATAGATATTTCGTGCATAAATAAAATAGTTTAAATCAATATTTGAACATAGGTACTACTTACATAATTTGTATTCAGTAGACCGCAATTAACATCCTAAAATGGGTAAAAACATATTTTCCAAAGTTTAATATACAGGGTGTAAGAAGTTTGACTGCCATTACTTTAGCATGAGATAGAGTAATCACAAATGAACAAAAAAGTTGTATATTACAGGAGCGTAAGATTAACAGTTTTCAAAACACACCGAGTATTAATATTGGGGAGTTTTATCACGACGTGACAACAGCACTTAACCTGCTGATGCACACCACGTGTGCACGCGGCAGACTTGTCATATGGAACAAATGTAAACAACTATTATTATGAAACATTTAGTAAAAAAGACAATTGTTTTCCAGTTTTTAAATAAATAAAATAAAATGTATCGATTTTATAGTAAGAATATAGTGTTGTGTTTAGCTCGAATTTTAGTAATAATTATGAATCTCTTAAAACATGAACTTACCTTTTAATCAAATTTTGTAACTGAAAAATATGTAATTAAAGTACCGAAAGATTCACGTCGTCCAAATAATTAAGTACTTACCAAAAAGCAAAATTCAGTAATTTTTAAACGCACAACTATAAAACATATGTTCAAAATGTCCACCACCATTTTCGATGCACGCACGACACCTTCGAATCCAATTTTCGCGTACTCGCTGGAAAACACCTCAAGAAAAGGAAATAGTGATACACAAAAAAGACTCCGACACGGTCGAATTTAGATACCAACTGAATTGCGTATTGGTGATTACTGAACACTTTAGTACCTCGTGTTAATAAACCGCCGCGCCGTTGTCACATTGCTTGATTGCAGAATTTATTACAACGCTAATTATTTTTTAGAAATAATCATAAAGAAGTTCAAAAAAGTGATAAACATTGTATTTTATGGTATTCTATGCACGCAGTTATGTCAATATTCCTTAATTAATCGAACTTCTGCACACCAAGTTGGAGATTTTGAAAAATTTTTTCTCGGAAATGGTTGAGTTAGGGACCCATTTCATATAAGGTTTTTTCGTTTATTTTAATGTATTCTATCGTATGTTAAAATTAAGGCAGTCAAACTTAAAACACCCTGTAGATTTATGTACGTAAACGTTTGTTGAGTAGGTATACATTTTGTTGATAATAAATTATCAAAAGTAACTAAACCAAAAAGTCATTATAAGTTCAGAAAACAAAAACAGATTTTCGAAACGGTAACAACTTTTTAAAGTGCGGGATACAACGTGATGTTTTTTTGTATTTTGTATTCGTCTGGTTTGTTCTGATATTTTGGTTAGTAGAAACTATTTTCATTTGACAAGTTCTTCTGGCGTAAGCATTTATTTTATTAATTGTTTAAACTTCTTCACAGATAGCAAAATACCCATAAAGAAAGGAAGGAATACTATACCACAAATAAATGACTACAGGCAAAATAATAATCTCCAGTTATACTTACTTCAAACTTAAATTAAGTACATACTAAGAAAAAATAAAAGAATTGTACAGTAGAAATTATTTTACAAAAGTTTATTATAAAAAATTATTTCGCAGTTTCAAATATCGCGAATATAATCATGACCTACCTTAGCTTATTAATTATTAATTATTATATAACTGCATGGCATAATGAGGGTAAGTAGGTATACGTATAAGAAAATAATTAGCTGAAAAAAATATTTAGTATTCACTGACCACAATAGAAATTTATTTCCATTTTAATGACCACAAGCTCTGAAAAGCGTGAATAGTTCTCCGTGCATTTTTAGAATAGCATTCATAAAAATGTCGAAAACCGATCAATAAATCAATCACATCATTATTCCGTTAAAATTTAAAATAACTAGCATTATATAGCCCCATAAAATGCGAAAGTATTTTATCATATCTGTATAATGTGGTTAAGTAGAATACACACAGATTATTCCAGTTGAAAACTGAGTTAAATTAACCGAAACCATGATTTAATGCGTCTCAACCTGGATAATATACAATTATAGGATAGATAAACTTGATTTTGAGAAAAGTTTTTTTATTTGTTCTTCTTGTTTAACACTGAAATGAATGGGTAAGTAAATTAGAAACCATGTTGTAGTACATATTTCATGAAATGTTTTTTATATTATAACTGTCGATTACTTAGGAAATAATAATAATGTAATATAATTAAGTAAATAATATAATTATGTTACATTTGTTCTTCTCACTTAATATAAATTCATATGATTTTCTCTATTATTATACAGCGCTATCCAAAAAGTTTACACCATACGGAAAAGAACTTTATGTACAAATTTAATTTATTCCTTGGATTGTCACTTCTCTCTGCATCTCGTCAAATCAAAATAGCCCCCATCGAACTTTATAAAACGTTTGTTATATACGAGGGGCAGACAAAAACTGCAAATCGACCCAAGAGTAAAGTACCTTTATTTTCAACTCTAGAGGAAAATGTTTTAAAGAAAAGTTATTTCCATCTAAAACAGGGATGCACAGACTTATAGGGAACAGGGGCCACTCGGGAAAAATATAAGCCAAGGACGGGCCACTACAAACAATATTTATTAACACAAAATTTTTTATTTTTAAATAGTATGAAATACAATGATAAAAATAAAATAACCTTCAAAAATGTTTGTTGTAATAATTATGTAATCATTACAATGTAATATTTCATGTTTTATTATTTTGATGCATGACATTGCATTGAACTAACAAGTTTTTTTATATTTGGCTCCACATTACTTGTAGCCACACGTATAATTGCTTCCAAATTTTCATTTGCCAGACGGTTTCGGTTTTTCGTTTTGTTAAGTTTCATCACTGAAAACGTTTGTTCACAAATATACGTCGATCCAAATAAGCTTGCGCATTTCAATGCATTTATTCGCAACTCTTTATAAGCGTTTTTATCAACGCAACGGTAGAAGTTGAGTAAATTACCTTCATTAAATTTGTTTCTTAAATTATCATCATTTTGCATGTCTATTAATTCCAGCTGCATTAATTCCGGCGCATTTTCGGGTGAAATGTTGAAAGGATTGCTGAAAATGTCCAATAGCGGTTTAACTTTTTTGAAGTCTACAAAACGATTTTCAAAAGCTTGTATCAAAATATCAATTTTTTCAACATGAGCGAAATTGACGTCAGTTTTATTGAACTTCTCCATAATTTTTTTGTAGTTCGGAAAATGGCCGTAATTGGCTGAATTGATTTGTGTCCTGAAAAGACTCAATTTGCATTGAAAGGACGAAACATGAGAGTATAGCTGCGAAATCAATTGATCTTTGCCTTGGAGTCGCGTATTTAAGACATTCAAGTGATTTGTGATGTCTACAAGAAACGCTAAGTCACACAGCCAATCAGGGTTGTCGAGTTCGGGGACGTCGTTTTTCTTTTCCGCCAGAAATAGTTGGATTTCTTCAATCAAGTTAAGAAATCGCTGTAGTGTCAACCCACGACTTAGCCACCTTACTTCAGTGTAAAACAGGAGATCACCATATTCGCTTTCAATATCCTCGAGAAATTGTTTGAATTGTCGGTGATTGAGACCTCGTGATTTTATAAAGTTTACGGTAGGTACTACAACTTTCATAACATTTTCAAATCCCAATAATTTTGAACAGAGGGCCTCTTGATGTATAATACAATGAAACTGCATTAATTCCTTGGTATTTATGTTTTTAGTTTGTAAATATGTTTTTAACAGAGTTACTATCCCAGATGTACTTCCAACCATTGAAGGTGCTCCGTCAGTTGTAATTCCAGATATTTTCGTTAAATCCAAATCCATTATAGAACATTTTTCTAGAAGAGCTTTGAGCATGTCACTTCCCCTGGTTTGACTTGTCAAAGAACTCATACCAATCAGTTCTTCACTCACTTCAAAATTTTGCGTTACACCTCGTAAAAATATTAATAGTTGAGCAGTTGAACTTATATCTGTAGATTCGTCGAGCGCTATAGAAAAATACTCAAAACTTCTCGATTTCGTAGCTAATTGCTCTTCTATATTATCTGCTAATGCGGTAATTCTTCTTTGAACAGTCATCCGATTTAACTGAATTTTTTCAAACTTCTTTACATTTTCCGGACAAATTTTTTTTGCGGCGATATCCAAACATTGCTTAACAAACTCACCATCTTTAAAAGGCCGACAAGTTTTCGCTATTATTCGAGATATTTCAAAGCTAACTTCAGTGGCTGTTTCAGCATCTTGAATTGGTTTTGTAAACATAGATTGCTGGCCTATTAGTTCCCGTTGTAAAGTGGAAATTCTTTGCGTTCGATTTTCGCCAGTTAATTTGGTAAAAGTTGGATGCTGGGTTTCATAGTGCCTTTTCACATTATATTCCTTCGGAATAGAAACACTACTCTTGCATATTAAACAGACAATTTTGTTATGCGATGAAATAAAAAAGTATTTTTCGGTCCAAATATCATGAAACTGCCGATTTTCATCTTCAACCTTCGACTACGTTTCTTACTGGGGCCTGGTTTATCCATATCAAAATTAATATTATATGTTACAGTCGGTAAAAGCCAAGTTCGAACGACGAAATATTTACTCGTCACAGATTACAGCTCTCAAACAGTATAACGTTCACTTTTCTGTAGTCAAAACTTAACTGCCCCGGTAGCCGGCGATGCGTCGTATTTATACGACTTACCAAACATCGAGAACCATCTACTTTGTTCGGGGATCGACGTGTTTCGCGAATCTGTAATCTAGTTGATGTGACAGATTTCTAGTCTCGTAATAATATGCTTGGACCGGAGCGCGGCGAGTAGAATACTTTTAAAATTCGTTGGCGGGCCGCATAAACATCGACAGCGGGCCGCGGTATGTGCATCCCTGATCTAAAAGATTAGTCCGAATATAAAGTTTCAGTTCATTATGTTGAAAAAGCGATTCCTGACATCTTTGCAATTTTGCCTCGTACAATTCGAGCGAAAACATCCATGACTAAAGTCACGTTTTTTTAGTACGCTTCTACAAGAAAAACAATATAATTCCTGAAAACAAGTTAAATCAGGAACTAATAAGGTCGTTATAAAAAATAGTGTAGAAAATAAGAACAAATTTGGTGCACAATTTATTTTATGTTCAAGAATAATTTAAATTAATGTTAATTTAATGTTACTCAAGAAGTATCGCCTACAATGGTTCACCTAGAAGTAGGGTTTTCCGTAGTCAAAAAGTTGATTGTTAATGATATCAGTTTTCTGGTTCTATTTATTATTTGTTTTCTTTTTATATTGCTTTGTAAAATAAAAATAGTTTCCACCTATAGCAACTAGGATTAATATTTTTTGAGCGAATGAACTGTAACTTAATTTAAGAAGTAGTATATACGAAGATTACCATTTTACTCAGTTTTTGTATTATTCTTGAATATAAAATAAAATTCAGTTCAATTTAAAAGAAGTACCCCTTTTTATGTGTAAAACCGAAAACATCCCTTGAATAGGAGTAAAGTTATGAATATTAGCATCACTACGGGCACTTTGCTACCCTCGTGCTCTCATTTATTATTGCCAAGGACTCCCCCGAAGGGGGGGGGGAGGGAGTACGCCTTCTACACTCCTACTTCTATACCCTTCTGGACATAGATCTTCGTCGTGAAAGTATCTAGCTTACAAGCTCTTGAGAATGCAAGGGAGACATAGTGGAGGGTGAACATAGCAAACAAAATTGTACGATTTTATTAAAAAATAAAGTATTTTTTATTTTCATTTTTTAAAGGTGATTGGAAAATTTCCTCTGATTTTATGTGTCACATGATCGAACTAACGCAATTTAAATATAAACCGGCGGCAAATGTTTTGCACTTTTTGAATTCACACTTTATTACAATAATAATCTAAAAAAGGATAGTACATTATTAAACAGTAGTAAAAAATGGTAGTATCATAGTTTCACATAATTTTTTCCTAACTTTAAAGTTTATAATACTGTTATTTGCAAAAAGAACTTTCAGGCGAACATAAGATTTTTTCAAATTAATTATTTTGAATTAACATCACTATTGAATTTCAACTTATTGTCGAAAATTATACCCAAATTTTTAGTTTCTTGTGAAAAGGTGAGATCGGAACCATTTAAATTTATACATAAGTTGGAAATAAGGTAGTCATAAAAATTACGAGAACAGTATAATAATGCCGATTATTTTTCAACATTCAGTTTCAAATTATGGTTTTTACTATACTCAATGAGTGACTTAAGGTCCGAGTTTATTTGCTCATCTGCTTGCTCTACATGTAAAGGGTCAAAATTATATAACATTTGGGTATCATTGAATTGCACAAAAATTGATGTGATATTTTAAATCCATAGTATAAATAATGAACAGAAGGGGTCCCAATATCGACCCTTGAGGAACTCCTGACGTTACAGATCTAGCATTAGATGTCCCACTATTAGTTTTCACTCGTTGTACACGATTACTTAAATAATGTTTGAAAAATTGTAAAGAAGTTTTATCAAGACCATAATAACTTAATTTTGATATCAATAAAGGATGATTAACTAAATCGAAGGCTTTTGAATAGTCCAGAAGTATTAACTGCTGCTCTATGTATGTCTGTAGCACGAACAATATTATCAGAAACATTTAACAAAGACGCACAAGTACTATGGCCAGATCGAAATCCAAACTGATGGTCAGGAAGGAGATCGTTGGTTGCCAAATATTTTTCAAGGTGCAAAACAAATTTTTCTAGAATTTTAATAAAAATAGGTAAAAGAGAGATGGGACTGAGATCTTTATAAGTAGTCGGATTAGTGATTTTAGGAATGGGGCATATCAATGACTCTTTCCATGCTGACGGAAAATAACCAATTTCCATACCAACAACAACAACAACAACAGTTGACCAAATGAGTGATGTAGACGTATATAACTGAAAGGCTCCATTTAATCATATACAAAGAAATACCATCAATACACATACATTCGATTTAATATCATTTATTATTTTCAAAACATCTTCGGGATCCACAGGGCGAAGAGAGAAAGTCAAGTTATTTTTGAAATTGTTATTAGAATATGTTTTGAGCGTTATGTCAGTTACAGGAGTGTTATCAAACACAGACAGAAAATATTCATTTACGCAACTATTGTTTAATTCTTCAGGCAAGGAATTACAATTACTTTTGATAACATTCAGTTTTCTTAATGCTTCCCAGCAATTCGAAGTGCCACACGTTTCCATCATATTAATATACGCTTTTTTCCCCTACGCGCGAGGCAAATGCAAAATTTCGTAACTCCTTATAATGAGACCAATTATCTGGTGTTTTATCACNGAAAGTTGTTGCGTCAAAATTAAAACATTATTACAATTTTAATTTTATTATGACAAATTAATTCTTAAAAATGCATATGAATAACCAAAACGCCAACTGAATATTATTCTTTAAAAAATGTCAGTAAATGTTCAAAAACATTTTCGTTTTGGCAAAGGTTAAAAATGGAGATCAGATATCAGAAGATATTATCTGAATTTATTACATCTGTAACCGCATCTGTGAAAGATGCATGTCAGATGTATTTGTATGAATATCCTGAAAAAAATAGATCGGAATTTGTTTGAATTTTGAGCGTTCGAGAAGCCTAGAAATAACTATGGACACGGGAATAAAACTCTAATAATTTTTTATTTTAATGCGTGGCGATAATAGTTTAAATAATTAGATGGATTTCACAGGGTCTAACGACACTTGCAGTATATGATAATTCAATAAACAAAGAAATCTAAATAAAAAATTTAGATAAATTTGGAACACTGAAGATGAATTTTTCGAGACAAAACGTCTGAATCTTGTTCGGGCTGAGGCAGTACAGTATTTGGGGTCATGAAAGCTTACAAAAAATGTAATAAAATTGCTAGGGTCGTATTTAAAAAAATGAAGTTGATGATGGTCCTGGAGAGACGAAACGTTACATATAAAAATTGATTATGCCATTCGATATAGGGCAAAAAGTGGCCATGAGAAAGTGTTCTTCTTTTTTCAATATCACCTAAAACAAGGCTGAAATGAAACAAAACCGGATTTCCAAAATTTCGGGGTTTTTTTCAAATATTTCGAAAACTAATCATGTTAGCCTTGATTTTTTAGAGGCATATTGTTGGTCCCCTGATTACGCAACTTTGCCCCCATTTAAGCTACTACGTAGCTCTTACCGTTTCCGAGATCCTTCTAGTGAGAAGCGAATTTGTAAGCCTTTATACAAAATATTGTCCCATAGAACACTTAAAAGATTATCGTAAAATAAATCAGAATTAAAATTTGTGAAGTCCCTATAGGGGACTTAAATAATTCAAGAATTGTCATATTTGCTGTAATATTTCAAAATTCAATCCAATTACTTAACAGGTCATTTTTTCACCAATAAAATATATGGCTTTACCAACGATAAAACTTCAGGATATTCAAGTTTTGTTGGTATTAAATAATGCGATTGGCCAAAAATTATTGAAACTAATTAGTTATAACATAACCCTGTATTCAATAAAATATAAAAAGAGGCAAGATAAGTTGAAAAGCTTGATTTTAAAATATCGTCCTTAGATACAGGGTGTTTTGCATGAGAACCGACACAGGTTTCAAATTTCGAAAAAAAAATCAATATCTCAGAAAAACCAAATTTGGTATACGATGTGAGTGTACCAAGGTGTAATCGACAGAAAGTACAGTTCAATTGAAGCAATTTTAAAAATTGGCAAGGGATTATTAAAATGTGACAGAATTTTTTAACCTGTTGGCGGATTTAAAAAAATTATTGCTTTATTTTATAGAGAATTTAATTCTAAAACTTTTCTTACTCTTGTTAGTTTTCAAAAATCTTTGCCGGTTTCAACAAAAACACGAATAACTATTAATAGCTATTATAGCCGTGTTATTTATCATCGATAATAATTCAAAAGGCCTATAACTTCTTAGGTCGTTTAAAGGTAAGTTGGGTTAAATCATCATATTTTGGCTTTCCTTATATGTCCCTGCTCTGTGTCGGTTCTTATGCGAAACACCTTTATATTTTATGTGTTTATGTAACATTATTTATTCATTCATGGTAATTAATCACATATGGATTGCTCATTAAGCAATAATATATAAGAATTTAATCCAAATTAATCAATATCATACATTTGAACATATGGAATGTTGAGTTTCTATTAGAGATTTTTTATATAAACATCCTTTTTAATATGGAGTAGGTGTAATTGCGGTAAGTTTTTGAAATATCTGCAAATTAGGAATAGTTTGGATTGAAGTTTTCAACTATTACATAAAACTAAATTTCATTTTCTACTTCTGTTCACGTCGTGCATTTAGGATGTGCAAATACTTATAACTTCATGAAAGAATAATATAGGACCATTTAAATAATATAGCAGAATGCATTTACGATATACATATACATGTACATAATATCTTTTAGATCATATCAGACGTTAATTTTGACAAATTTAACGTACAATAATATAATACATAAGTCTTTTTGTAAGAGATGTTGTCTTTACTGAATTATTTCGTAAAAACCGTGAACATATTTTTTGAAGGACACGAAAATTTATTGCAAACTCAAGCCTAACCGAATTAGCACACACTTCTATCAACTTAACGGAAACTGATGTTTGTTTGTCATTCTGACGGATATTGCACCGGCACTTGAATTGCAAATGCGTTTTGGGCGACTGAATTTTATTCAAAATACATGAGACGAGGTTTCCTCGTGTGAAATCTATGCTTGTAGGATTACAGCTTAGCTTGATATAGTAACAGTACATACATTTGCCAAGTAATACGACAGTATGTAGAAACCAAAAAACTATTACATGCCTATCAAACCACCCTAGGGTTAATTAAAAAAAAGCAACTACAAGCAAAGCGGTACTTAGTATCTAGTATTATATTATGGAAATTATTCAAAATGTGTGATATTTGAAAGAATGTACTGGGTGTCCCAATTAACCTTCCCACCCCTCTTATCTCGGTTAGTTCTGCAGATATAAAAATGTTGTTGAAATAAAAGTAATATTTTTTATGAAGTTTCTGTTTGCAGCAACAAAAAAATAATTCAAATATAAATGTCACTGTGACAGATACAACTAATTTTTCTAATGGCACGCCCTTCAAATTATTACATTTTTAGATGTAAAACTAACCGAGATAAGTGGGGTGGGAAGGTTAAGTGGGGTACATTTACTCAAAATTCTAACCCCCTTATATGTTTTTTTATCTTTCTATCTAGGAGAAAATGGTAAAGACCAGGTCAAGTCTTATACTCATAAATTGCAATACTATAACTTTAACATTATTATGAAGTATATTATAAAGTTTGTGCTCTGTCAATTTTTGAGGTATTTTGAAATAAATAAAAAAGGTTTATAGATAAGTTAACTTTATTTTTTAATGTACTCTGTTCTGAAAATATCGGGATACAATTTCGGACTACATCGTATTAGAGTATTAGGTAGGTGTCAGAGTTATTTACTATTAATTATGAACTTTGTAATTTTATAGAAAGTTGTATTTAGACAACAAAATGGAGTAATCATGAAATTATGAATGCATAATAATACACATACTTAATTTAAATTTTATGCGTCTATTCTATACTTATTAGATCGAAAATTTTATAGTTATGAAATACCTACATGAATAAATTATTATGCCATTTGCTTAACCACACTTAGGCAATTTGAAATAATGACTGTCAATATGAATTTAAACTACAATACAATTAATCTTTGTTATTGTTAATGTATGATTACTATTTTTTTATTTTTTTATAACAATGATAATTGTATGTAGATTTTTATTTACAATCTCAGTATTTAATTATATTAATCCACTAACGATTTTCACTTATAGTTACAGTTATCCGAAAACAATTGAGTTATACGAGTATCTCTAAATTTTAGAGGTGGCTCGTCAGGTGACGCAAGTAACGCACCGCTTCACCTAAAATTTCCGTTTGGTTGTACAATTTAAAATTATTTTTAATTTTATATACATTTTATAATTTAGGTATAAATCTATATTCCAAATGTATTGTGTTTGTTTGTTTAATACACAGAAATAAACAGAATAGTTGCGCGGTGAACGCTTTCTAAAAAAACATTGCCTTCGTTGAGCGAACATCAACCTGGTACATACCATACAATGTAGGTATAGTATATATAATCAGCCTGCATTCTGCTTCTCTTCGTAGCGTTGTTTACGGAGGTTGTCATGGCAACGAGGCGGCCAACTCGAGATTAAACTACGGCGTGAGGCAACGAGTGACGCAGAAATTGAAGCAGCATCGCCCATCGCCTGCCGCCTGCCTTTAACCTATATATGATCCAGTAGGTATTTTATTGGAAATGCTATTTTCCAGATGGAAAATTGAGGACCAAAAGGATATTTTAAATTGCGAGAGGCCTGTGCCTTATTCTCTCGATATGGGAAGTCAAAAGACACGTGTACGTTCGAAAGTTTCGAAATGAATGGTATTCGGAGTATAAGTTAGTGATTGTGTGTTGTGTGGAAGTGTTCATTTAAAAAAACTTTTCTGTATGCCGTGTTTAATTATAGGTAAGTATAAAGTCGGGCGTGTGGAATAAGAAGGGATTTAACAATTTTAGGAACATCACGCAAGGCTGTCGAAACCACAAAGTTTCTTTGGAACATACATGTATGGTGTGCGTTTACGTTCGCAGAAGTCCACAAGCCGAACTAATATTTCTATTTTTTATAAAATCTAAATGAAAATCCTTCTCACGAACTTACTTTAAGAGCAAAGTTTTCTTAAACATTAAGTACGACCTTATGTTTCAGCGGCTATGAAACTTACTGACTTACTACATTTTAACACCACATACGGGGTGATTCAGAACTTATCCAAAAAAAAATTCTGGATGTGCAGGGGACTCTTACAAATAAAAGTTTGTAAAGAAAAAATTGAAAAGGGCAATTCGAAAATTATTTAAAAATTCACTTCTGCACGGCACTGGAAACTGGTCCACTGTAANGCGGCCAACTCGGGATTAAACTACGGCGTGGGGGAACGAGTGACGCAGAAATTGAAGCAGCATCGCCCATCGCCTGCCGCCTGCCTTTAACCTACGTATGATCCAGTTTGTATTTTATTGGAAATGCTATTTTCCAGATGGAAAATTGAGGACCAAAAGGATATTTTAAATTGCGAGAGACCTATGCCTTATTCTCTCGATATGGAAAAAAGGGGAAGTCAAAAGACACGTGTACGTTCGAAAGTTTCGGAATAAATGGTATTCGGACTATAAGTGGTTGTATGTTGTGTGGAAGTGTTCATTTAAAAACACTTTTCTGTATGCCGTGTTTAATTATAGATAGGTATAAAGTTGGGCGTGTGGAATAAGAAGGGATTTAACAATTTTAGGAACATCACGCAAGGCTGTCGAAACCACAAAGCTTCTTTGGAACATACATGTATGGTGTGCGTTTACCTTCGCGGAAGTTCACAAGCCGAACTAATATTTCTATTTTTTATAAAATCTAAATGAAAATCCTTCTCACGAACGTACTTTAAGAGCAAAGTTTTCTTAAACATTAAGTACGACCTTATGTTTCAGCGGCTATGAATCTTACTGACTTACTACATTTTAACACCACATACGGGGTGATTAAGAACTTATCCAAAAAAAATATTCTGGATGTGCAGGGGACTCTTACAAATAAAAGTTTGTAAAGAAAAAATTAAAAAGGGCGATTCGAAAATTATTTAAAAATACACTTCTGCACGGCACTGGAAACTGGTCCACTGTAAAACCTGACCTGGCGCAATGCGACCGTTACGGCGACAGTGATAAAAACGGGCAAAAACTTGAAAGAATTTCGCAAGGAAAAGAATAAATAGAACTTTATAGCATCTACTTTATATCAGCAAACTCAACTGATTTTGTTCAAATTCATTTGTGGTTTTAAATAATAAAATAATTTGACATACCTGATATTACAACAACTGTTCAAAATTTTATCCACCGACGTGTAAACACATTTAGGTCCGTCTTACTTAGTTTCTACGAACTAACACAAATACTGTCTTGTTTTACCATAACACAAATGCTTCACCATAAACTAAAACGATATCCATCAACTTCAAGTTGTTATACACGCAAGCCATTTTTGACACTAACTACTAAAAAACTACTGTAAACATCGGATTTCAGTGTTCTGAGTCGCTGAGGCCACGTGGCTCTCCATGCGTATTACGAATGACGCTAGAGACTACAGTTGTCCAGCTATGTAATGGTTGAAAGCACTACAACTTTAATAAAATTTTTTCTCGGAAACTATAAGGATTTTACAAATTTTTTTTTTACAATATTGACTCCATTTCTCTATTCCCAATTTTTTTTGGATAAGTTGTGAATCACCCTGTATAGCCGCGGGGCTAGGAGTGAGCGAGATTGAGCAAGAGCCTAACCAAAATTTTTCTCGCAACCTTTTAGAAATCAAAAAGTAAAGTAAAAAAAAACTTTCAACGGATATATTTAAGTTGTGGAGATGACATTATCTATAATGAGAGAAGAACCACATAAATTAAGTTTATTTATAAAAATAAGAGTATGGTGGTCAAGCCTGTCAAATGCTTTAGAAAAACCAGTATAAATTACATCAACTTGTCCGCCCGTTTCAAAAAGAAACTGTGCAATATTATTAAATTTGAGACAGTCGACTTTCCTTTAACAAAACCAATATTGACCATCGTTAATACAATTCCTTACTTTATCATAAATTGAATTATGCAAGGTTGCTTGATATAATACGCCTACATAGTGTGTAAGCTTTCATTATTTAATTGCACAGTTTCTCGTGATAAAAACGTCGTAACAGATTCATTACGACTTGGAACTTGGAACAAATTTTAAGTGTCCAATATACGCATTCGTATATCTCCAGTACAAGCAGCTGTATTAACAAATTATTATTATTGAGCCGTTTGTTAAAACCAAATCGAATATAAGTATCCTTTAAAGTGAATTTGTTAAATGAATTAAATAAAGGCGGAGATCGTGATCTTGAAACGAAAGTCTAGAGGCAGCCAATCCACTTTGCTTTCACGCGTTACGTATTCGCATTTTTCGTAGGTTTTACATAACTTAAAAAAAGTAAACCCGATTTATCAGGTTTTTTAACACTTAATATGTTTTTAACATTGTTAAAAAATTCCACAAATGTTTGCGATAACATTACCCTCGACCTAGATCTCAGTTTTAGAGCCTCCTCCTCCTCCCTCAACCACCAAGGTATTGTCAAATCCTAAAGGATGCAGTAAGTTCCTAAAAGATATGTAAGCCCCTTGAAGCTTCTAAATATTTCAAATATTTCAGGTACTCACAGGAGACGTCAAAATCAGTGCTAGACAAAATCAAAGCCAAAAGACACAAGAGAATAATAATAATAATAATAATAATAATAATAATAATAATAATAA